>NC_057717.1:18708414-18708709 GCF_004010195.1 Chiloscyllium plagiosum
ATGGGAATAAAAAGTATATCCTTACTTTCTATGCTAGGAAAAATATTATGTTCTGTTGTAATTCTGAAAACTCCCCGGGTTTGTTGAGACTTTGTAAGCTTATCAAGGAGAATATCCCTTTGGACTTTCTCACCAGCATGGTGCACCAAAAATAGAGATTAATATAAGTCATAGAATCATAGAGTCATGGAGATGTACAGCATGGAAACAGTCCCTTCGGTCCAACCCGTCCATGCCGACCAGATATCCCAAACCAATCTAGTCCCACCTGCCAGCACCTGGGCCATAACACTCC
>NC_057717.1:18708828-18711010 GCF_004010195.1 Chiloscyllium plagiosum
AATGCCTCTTAAATGTTGCACTTGTATCAGCCTCCCTGACATCACCTGGCAGTTCATTCCATACACGTACCACTCTCTGTGTGAAAGAGTTGCCCCGTAGTTCTCTATTATGTCTTTCCCCTCTCACTCTAAGAACTATACCCTCTCGTTCTGACTCCCCGACCCCAGGGAAAAGACTTTACCTATTTACCCTATCCATGCCCCTCATAATTTTGTAAACCTCGATAATGTCACCCCTCAGCCTCCGACGCTCCAGGGAAAACAGCCCCAGCCTGTTCAGCCTCTCTCTATAGCTCAAATCCTCCAACGCTGGCAACATCCTTGAAATCTTTTCTGAACCCTTTCAAGTTTCACAACATCTTTCCGATCGGAAGGAGACCTGAATTGCACGCAATATTTCAACACTGGCATAATCAGTGTCCTGCACAGCCACAACATGATCTTACAACTCCTGTACTCAATACTCTGACCAATAAAGGAAACGCCTTCTTCACTATCCTATCTATCTGCGACTCACCTTTCAAGGAGCAATGAACCTGCACTCCAAGGTCTCTTTGTTCAGCAACACTCCCTGCAACCTTACCATTAAGTGTATAAGTCCTGCTAAGATTTTCTTTCCCAAAATGCAGCACCTCGCATTTATCTGAATTAAACTCCATCTGCCACTTCTCAGCCCATTGGCCATTTCGTCAATCTGAGGTGACCCTCTTTGCTTTCCACTACACCTCCAATTTTGGAGTCATCTGCAAACTTACTAATTGTATCTCTTATGCTCGCATCCAAATCATTTATGTCAATGACAAAAATTAGTGAATCCAGCACCGATAATTGTGGCGCTGCAGTTGTCACAGGCCTCTAGTCTGAAAAACAACCCTCCACCACCACCCTCTGTCTTTTAGCTTTGAGCTAGTTCTGTATCCAAATGGCTAGTTCTCCCTGTATTCCATGAGATCTCACCAAGCCATTCAGTCTCCCATGGGGAACCTCATCAAAACCCTTACTGAAATCCATATAGATCACATCTACCCCTTTGCCCTCATCAATCCTCTTTGTTACTTTCTCAAAAAAACTCAATCAAGTTTGTGAGACATGATTTCCCACGCACAAATCCATTTTGACTATCCCTAATGAGTCCTTGCCTTTTCAAATACATGCACATCCTGTCTCTCAGGATTCCCTCCAACAACTTGCCCACCACCAAAGTCAGGGTCACTGGTCTATAGTTCCTTGGCTTGTCCTTAACACCCTTCTTATAAAATGGCACAACGTTAGCCAACCTCCAGTCTTCTGGCACCTCACCTGTGATTATCCATACTACAAATATCTCAGCAAAAGGCCCAGCAATCACTTCTCTCGCTTCCCACAGAGTTGTAGGGTACACCTGATTAGGACCTGGGGATTTATTCACCTTTACCCGTTTCAAGACATCCAGCACTTCCTCCTCTGTAATCTGGACATTTTGCAAGGTGTCACCATCTATTTCCCTACATTTTATATCTTCCATATCCTTTTCCACAGTAAATACTGATGCACAATACTCCTTTAGTATCTCCCCCATACTTCCTGTGCTTGTAAAAATATTCTGTTGTGTTGGATGTCTGAAAACCCTCCGGGTCTGTTGGGTGGTTGTAAGCTCGTCATGGAGAATATCCCTTTGGACGTTCTCACCAGTATGGTGCACCGAAAAGCAGAGATTTATACAAGATATGGCAACCCTTTTTGGATTACCGCGATACAGGCTTATCTGCCACTCTAAAAAGGGCTTTTATATAGCAATGACGATATTGTATAATGAATCACATTTGAAGAATTATGAACGTATGAATGTGTATCAGTTCATTCTCTCGAAGAACAAGAGCTATCACTTTATTATGCTGAGCCGTATTATTTATTAATTATTTATTATTTATTTTTGTTTTTCTTCTGTCCGTCTAGAGACTTCAACTTCTTTTGTATATACATGCACATGGGTATAATTTTGTTCAGTTATTTAATTGGTTTGTTATTGGTTTAATATAATAATAAAATATCTTATTCAATAAAAAGTTTTGTTAAAAAATTAAAATGCTAACATTGATTGATTAGAGTCCCAAATAACTCTCATTAGAGAAACCACTCATGGTGCTTTACGTTGAAGGTCACCACACGGGTGATGGGGTGAAGTTGGGAGAGCATCCCCTTC
>NC_057717.1:18711510-18716011 GCF_004010195.1 Chiloscyllium plagiosum
GCAAATCAGGGCAGGAATTATACATTTAATGATAAGATCCTGGGGAGTGTTGTGGAACAAAAGGACATTGGGCTGCAGTTACATTGTTCCTTGAAAGTGGAGGCACAGGTGGAAAGTGTGGGACAGAACACATTTGGCACATTTGGCTTAATAGTCAGAGCATTGAGTATAGGAGTTGTGTTGGCATGTTGCATCTGTACAGGATGTTGGTAAGGCCACTTTACGAATACTGTGTACAACTCGGTTGTCTGCAGAAGAGATTTACACAGATGTCCCAGGACTGGAGGTTTGAGCTTTAGGAAGAAGTTAATTAGGTTGAGGTGTTTTCTTCCCTGGAGTGTCAGAGGCTGAAGGGTGACATTATAGAGGTTTATAAAATCATCAGGGGCATTGATATTCTGAATATACACGTTCTGCTCCCCAGGGTAGGGGAGTCCAGAACAAGACAGCATAGTTTGAAGGTGAGAGGGCGAATAATTTAGAAGGGACCTGAAGATAAATGTTTCACACAGAGAGTGGTGTGTTTACAGAAAGTGCTGTCAGAGGAAGTGCTGAAGAAGGTTACAATCGCACATTTAAAAAGTGTCTGAAAGAGGAGGATATTGGCCAAATGCTGGCAAATGGGACTGGATCAGTATTGAAATCTCATCAGAAATGTAATTGCAAAATCCAGGCACGGGTATGAAAGAGGCCCCTCATCTCTCTTCCCCTATCTGCAACTTCTGCTTCATTTGTTGGTCATGTTGTAGACCCAGATTCACCATACCTCACCCAGAGATGGCTCACAAAATCGTCTGATCTCCGTGACTGCAATATGCAATAACGTAACATTCAGGAAATAACACCCACTAACTTTCCAATAACAGAATGTGAGAACATCAGAAACAGGGGCAAGTCGTTCACTCCCCAAACCTGCCTTGTCCTTCACTAAGTTCGTGGCTGATCTGCTCTTGGTCTCAAATCCTCTTTCATACCCAATTCTTCATAGCCCCAACTCTCTGACAGGTCAATATCCATCTACCTCCTCTTCAAATACTTTCATTCATCTTGCTCCCCACCACCCTTGAGAAGTGAAATCTTGACATTCAATACCACCTGTTTGAAGAAAACTGCTGCTCCTATATCATGGCCTGATGATGTGAACAAAAGTGGTTGAGACAAGGGTTCAGGTAAAGATGACTGGCCCTGATATCAAGGCAGTAGTTGGCTTGTGTTGACATCAAGGAGCTTAACAAAACTGGATATAATGAGAATCAGAGTAAACTCTCCAGTGTTTGGAGTCAAACATGGCACAAAAGGAAGATGTTCATCATCTCAGTCCTGGGTCACCTCTGTGCGAGATCCTCAGGGTAGCTTCCTCTTCACAAACAGCTTCAGCTGCTTCATCAATATCTCCCCGCCCCCACCCTCCCCACCATAAGATCAGAAGTGGGGATGGTCACTGAAGATTCCACAATGTTCAGAACATTTTATCCACCCTCAGCTCCTGAAGTGGTCTGTGTCCCTGAGCAGCAAGACGCAGACTCCATTGAGGCTTATGCTGTTAAAGGGTCCGTAACATTCATGCAACAGCACTGCCTGACACTGCACATTGCCACAGTAAAACAAGAGTACATTCAGCACCTCACGCTGTTGTCACAGGAATATGAGGAAACCATTCAGCCCATGACACTGTTAGAGAAGAACAGGGACATCCCATTCAGTGCCTCTGGCCTATTACTCAGGAAGGGAAGGAGTCTCGAGTGATGGGTTACACCAGAGCACCTCAAAAAAATTTAAACGTGGTAATCTAGACACTTTTTTTATTTTAAAGGAAATGTAAACTGTCTGTACCAGATGCAATGTTACTGGTCAAACTACTCGGTGTGAAGCAAAACACCATCTACTTAAACACGAAAGATAAAATGAAACCAAAGAAAGAGGAATCTAGAATAACGTAATTCTATTGGACAAGTTAACAGAATACTAGATCTAGGAACTATTACTGATGAACAGTTCCAATATAGGAAAATCCCATTAACACAGCCCTTGGCTAAAAGGAATATTCAGACACAGATTATCACAAATATTTCTCCAATCCAGGAATTAAAAACAGCATCAAGAGAAAATTCAGAGAGAGTAGCAGCCATGAGATAGTCACTGAAGCTTCCAACTCTGTGGAGACCCCAATAGTTTCTGATGTTACTGAGAAACCAAAACCCAGTGATCCTAATCTGTGAGAGCTGGCCACACCCATTCAGGCTGCATTAAAATAAACACAAGGCCTCCCTCGCTGTTTACTAGTGGTCTTAACTAGCCAGCTTGGTAATGATCATACAATCTCTCTCTTAAAAGAAAACAAAATAACCTCTTAAAGCTGCAACATCATCACACTTGTCAGCACTTCGAGCTGTCAAGCAGGAACCAGGGGTAACCCAATGCGGCCCTTGGCCCTGTCCAATCGGACGAGGAAGAAGCCATTCAGTCCCTTGGGTCACTTACACAGCAATGGGATGAGGCCATTCAGCCCCTTAAGTCACTTTCACAGGAACAGTAAGAGGCCATTCCCACCTCAACGTATTTACACAGGGACAGAATGAGGCAATTGATGCTGATTCCTGATGAATGGCTCATGCCCGAAACATCGATTCTCCTGCTCTTCGGATGCCGCCTGACCTGCTGTGCTTTTCCAGCAATCGGCGCTCTACTCTGATCTCCAGCATCGGCAGTCCTCACTGTCTTCTAATTGATGCTCTAACATGATGAACAAGTGGAGCAGAGGCTGGACAGACAGACTGCTCCACGTTGTTCCTCCTGGCTCCGTTGCTTATGATAGCAATGATTCTGTCCCTGCTTTCCAAATGCTTAGTTATTGCATCTTTAGTAATTTGACTCCAGCAATGATGTCAGGCTGACTGGCTTATTCTTCTCCTTTAACGTGGTTTTCTAGTGGTGAGGAGAGAAGCCATATGTCTTGTGTGAATTCTCAAGAAGGCATCTTCCATCTCCGAGAAGCCAGCCTGGTGTTCTCTATGTAGGGCAGAAGTGGGTGGGAATGGCTACCTGTTTCAAATGGAAGGTATTGTGGCTGCTGTTGGGGATTGTGAACAACCTGACGTTCAGTACGGGTTCACACGCCAACTGCACAATAACATTTGGAGAGTTAGTAAAGGCATATAAACTATTAAGAAAGCCACGTTAGACTGATGAATGGACTCACTAAGTTCAAATATTACTGACCGTGTTCATGTTTATCTTGTCTAGTGCACGTCCTGTTCCATATAACCTGTATGCCTTACTCTGTCCAAGTCTATTTCCAGCCTATGATCTGTCTGGCCATGCTTACTATGATCTGCCTCCGCTGCTCAAAGTGTTTCCCTTTACTGAGGTACACATGGCAATAAATCAAACTAATCAACCCTGGGTAAAGTATGGAATTTCTCACCCTATCAATGTCTCTTTTGGAAATAAATGATCCCTGCCACTCCTCGTGTTTCAGCGCCACCATTTCTTCGTCTCTCACAGATCTACAGATTAAACATTCAGCGTCTTTACTCTATACCCATGTTACCGTGGCTGTGGTAAGGAGATCATACATTACAAAGGAGATCAAATCCATAGAGAGTGCCCCTAATGCTCTCTCAGCAAGGCTCTACAACAGCAGGAAGATGGCTTTACTTATGTACGCGAATCATCTTACAATGAAGGACAGCAGACCATTGATTGCACCAATTACTTACACAGGGTTTGATTCGGAGCAGTCAACATAGACTTGTGAGTGGGAGATCATGCTTCCCAAATTTGTTAGAGTTCTTTGATGAAGTGACCAAGAAGCTTGATGAGGGCAGAGTGGTAGACGTCGTCTCTATGGATTTCAGTAAGGCCTTTGATAAGGTTCCACATGGCAGGCTGCTCTGGAAGGTTCCATCACGTGGAATGCTGGGGGAACTGGCCAATTGGTTACACAGTTGGTTTGATGGTCAGAAGCAGAGGGTTTAGTGGAAAGATGCTTGTCAGACTGGAGGCTTGGTCCATAGCTGTTTGTTATCTATGAATTGGTTGAGAATGTACAAGGAATGATTAGCCAGTTTGCAGATGACAGTAAAATAAGTGGGAGCATGATCAGTGAGGAATTGTATCAGAAATTGCAGCAGGACCTTAATCAGGTGGGGAAGTGGGCCGAGTAATGGCAAATGGAATTTAATATAGATGCGTGACGTCTTGAATTTTTGAAACTCAATTCAAGATAGGAGTTTCATGGTGAATGGGAGGGCCTTAAGGGGTGTAATGGGCAGAGAGACCTTAGGGTTCAAGTGCACGGTTCCCTGAGAGTGGAGTCACAGATAGGCAGGACAGTGTAGAAGGCTTTTGGCACATTGGCCTTCATCAGGCAGGATATTGAGTATAGAAGTTGGGAATTTAAGTTGCAGTTGCACAGGATTTTGGTTAGGCCGCACTTGGAGTTTGTGTTCAGTTTTGTCACCTTGTTATAGGGAGGATGTTATTAAATTAGAAAGAGTGT
>NC_057717.1:18716663-18745441 GCF_004010195.1 Chiloscyllium plagiosum
ATCCCCCCTCCCCCCACCTTGTCTCAGCCGGATCCCTCCAGCCCGGCATTAGCCCTTCTTTCCATCTCTGTCCATTTTTTAACCAAGTTAATGAGGTCAGGAGCTGAGTGACCCTGGGGGACCCAACCTGGGCGTCATTGACAAGGTTATTGCTGAGCAGGTGCTGCTTGAAAGCACTGACACCTTCCAGGACTTTACTGATGATAGAGAGTAGACTGATGGGGTGGTAATTGACCGGATTGGATTTATTCTGCTTTTTATATACAGGAGATACTTGGAGTAATTTCCCACATAATCGGGAAAAAGCCATTGTTGTAACTGTATTGAAACAGATTGACTAGGGGATTGGCTAGTTATGAAGCACAAGTTTTCAGTACTATTGCCAGAATGTTGTCAGATTATGGACCCTTTGGAGTATCCAGTACCTCCAACCGTTTCAGGATATCGCATGGACTGAATCGAATTGTTTGATGACTGGTAACTGAATCGCTGCGGATCCACTGGAGAAGGCTGAGATGGATCATCCACTCAGCACTTCTGACTGAAGATTGCTGCGAATGCATCAGCCTTATTTTATACACTGAAGTGTTGGGCTCTTCCATCATTAAGGATGGGGATATTTGTGGAATCTCTTACTGCAGTGAATTGTTTAATTGTCCCCAATGTTTCTTGAGTAGATGTGGAAGGACTGCAGAGCTTAGATCTGATCCTTTGCTTGTGAGAACACTTAGCTCTGTCTATCACTTACTGCTTATGCTGTTGAGCGCGCAAGTAGCCCTGTTTGGTGGCTTCAACAGGCTGACACCTCATTGTCAGGTATGCCCAGTGCTGCTCCTGCCATCCTGCACACTCCATTGAACCAAGTTTGATCCTCTGGCTTGATGGTAATTGTTGCGAGGGGGATAAGCCAGGCCATGAGGTTGTGTAGGTGTACAATTCTGCTGCTGTTGATGAGCCAAATCACCTTATAGACACCCAGATTTGAGCTGCTAGATCTGTTCGAAGTCTGCCCTATTTAGCACCGTGATAGTACCACCCAAAATGGTGGAGGTTATTCTCAATGTGCAGGTGTGACTTTGTCGCCACAATGACTATGCGGTGGCCACTCTTTCCGGTACAGTCATGGATACTGGCAGATTAGTAAGGCTGTGGTCAAGTATGTATTTTCCTCTTGTTGGTTCCTTCACCATCTGCTGCAGAACCAGTCTAGCAGTTATATTCTTTAGGACCCGGCCAGCTCGATCAGTATTGCTGTAGCTGAGATACTCTTTGAGGTGGGCATTGAAGTCCTCCACCCAGAGTACATCTTACGTCCGTGCTTCCTCCAAGTGTTGGTAAGAATGGAGGAGTACTGATTCATCAGTTGAGAGAGGCTGGTACATGGTAAACAGCAGGAGGTTTCCTTTCATATGTACAAACTAATGCCATGAGATTTCATGGGATACGGAGTGACTGTTGAGGACTCCAAGAGCAATTCCCTTCCAACTGCATCCCACTGTGCCGCCACTTCTGCTGTGTCTGTCCTGCTGATGAGACAGGAGATATCTGGGGAAGGTGATGGGGAGTCTGGGACATAGTCATACTCACAGAATCATACCGTTCAGACAATGTCAAGTTGTTGCTTGACGAGTCTGTTTATTTCTATTCATTGTTTCCTGCCAGCTGTCCCATTCTGGAAACATGGCCATATATTAGCCGCAATCCACTAACATTTGATTTTGCAAACTGGGCTTGGAGCTTTATCAACATTTTTCTGAAAATCAACGTGTTTTACATCCATTGCTTCTCTTTCATTTGTCTCCCAGTCTGTTTCTCAAACATAATTCCCATTTCATAAATCTATGTTAGTGTTGTCTATGACCATTACTTGCAGTGCCAATAATTTCTTGAAAACCATTTACTTCCCATATTCTGTGTTCCATGTACTCTATCATTTTCCCACACCAGACTTGGTTTTCCTAGTATTGTTAGAAAGTTCTGTGGAGACAGAACTGAAGTGGAGGCTTCATAGTTCTGTCATGTCCTTGTTCTCCATTCTCCATTCTCTGGTTTCAGATTGTAAGGAAGCTGCACTTGGTTACTCATATTTTTCACATTGACATGATTTAACAAGTTATTACAGTTCACTCTATAACCCTTGTGAATATACTCGTCAGAAACCCATCAATTCCTGCCTTAAACTGCTCAATAATTGACCTTCCACACCATACACTCACAGTAGCATAGACTCTGTGCCAACAGATATAAAGCACGATCTATATTAGTCCCACTTTCCTAACGCGGGCCCATAGCCGTGAATGTTATGACACTGCCAAGTGCGAGTCCACGTACATTTTAGCGATTGTGAGGTTATCGGTAATGATTCCCCTCTCAGAAAGTAATCCCAGAACAAAACCCCCTTTAGGTGAAAAAAATGTTTAAATCCTCTCTGAACCTTAAACGCTTCACTTTAAAAGTGTGCTCCTTTGTTCTTGACCCTCTGACTAAAAGGAACAGCTGCTGTCTATCCACCCTGTCCGTGTCGCTCATAATCGTATCTTTCTGAATCACGGACCCCTCAGCTTTCTCTGCTCCAAAGTAAACAACCCGAGCTTATCCAGCCTCTCTCCATAGCTGATATGCTCCATCCCAGGGAACATCCTGGTGCATCTCCTTTGCACTCCCTCCAGCACAATCACATCCTCCCTGTAATGTGGTTCCCAGAGCTACATACAGTATTCCATTTTGGCCGAACCAAAGCCCTGTACAGCTCTTATAATCTACACCGTGATTAGGAAACGCTACACCCAAGGTCCAATTCTTAACTAGCCCATTACCCTGTCCAGCCACCTTCAGGGATGTGTGGAGAAGCACATTCTGAGGTTACCAGTGTGCTGCCATTCATTGAGTCCTCCCCTGTCTGGTTCCTTCTCCCAAAGTGCATCACCTCATATTTATCAGGGTTACATTCCATCTGCCATTGATCTGCTCATCTGACCATTCCATCTGTATCTTCCTGTAATGTAAGGCCTTCCTCCTCACTGCTAACCACCCAGCCAATCTTCATGTCCAACATACACATCTTCCACACCTTCCCCACTCTCCACCGAACCCCCTCCACATTCACATCTTTTTTTTATGAATAACACAAACAATAAGGGACACAGCACTGATCCCTGTGGTACACCGGGTGACACTGGTCTCCAGTCACACAAACAGCCTTCTCCCACCACCCACTACGTCCTGCCACTAAGACAGTTTTCGTCATAACTTGTCAAGTTATCATTCATATTGTGAGATTTTACTTTATTTTTCAGTTTCCCAGGTGGAAATGTTTTCAAGGGCCTTCCTATAAAACAAAACAATCGATCTCCTAGAACTCATTGAATCAAACCCATTACTTGTGACTTCCTTCTGATAAAGTCATGATGAATATCCCTGATCAAACCTTGTGACTCTGATTGGAGTTCGATGTTCTCATTCCCTATTTTCTCCAGTAGATTTACTTAACAGTGATCTAATACTCGCTCGTCTATAGTTACCTGGTCTGTCTCTCCCACCCTTACTGGGAAGTGGAATCGTATTAGCAGTTCTCCAGTTCTATGGCACCTCCCCTATGGTCCGATTCTAATTAAAATATTCAATCAAGGTCTTTCCTCAGTTGACCCCAAAAGCCGACTGTGATACAACACGTTCGGACATGGAGATTGGTCCAAATTTATACAGAACAAAACCTCAAATCCCTGCTCATATTTTACATCAATCTGTTCAAGAATTTTACAATTCATCTTCTTGAATTCTGTACTTGCATCCTCCTTCTCCCAAGTAAAATAGATGTGAAGGTCTCATGTAACAATCCATCAATGTTCCAGCTTGACACACAGATTGCCCCTTTGGTTTCTAATGGACACTAACTGTTTGCTGATTATTATCTTCTACTTGTCCGTGGAGAATATCGTGGGATTCTCTCTGATCTCCCCTACTTGTACTTCTCCATGTCCCTCTGTTATTCGGTCCCCACTATGTTTCTAAGATTCACGACAATCACCTCTCATGTTTTGAAACTCGAGATCACAGGCTGAGTTTCCACATCAGACAACTTTGCCATTTTAGGATTAATCTGGATAATCATTTTAGGGATTAATCTGGATGATATCTTTTGCATTTCCTTTATGGTCAATATATTCTTTCTGATTGGGCCTCCAAACGATACACAATACTCTCAGTTTAGTCTCACCAACACTCGATACAACTGGTTCACTACATCCTCTATATTCCAATTACAATATTGTAATACAATATTACATTCACAATAATGTAAACCTAATTTTTACTTTCCCATTTGCATATATTCTTCCGAATACCTCTCGCTTTAACTTTTTTTATGAGCTTACTCTGTAAGTTCTTTAAAAAGAGCTCCTGAATACCCAACTCCACATTATCCATTTTGTTCTTCATTGCCTAAGTCTCCAGGAATGATCTTGAAACCATTCCAAAAGCTTTTTTGCCACTTCTGGTTTTCCTTTCATCGGTACATTCTCACACTCCCCAGTTATGTTATTACCTAATAAATATCTAGTAGCATGTTCTT
This sequence comes from Chiloscyllium plagiosum, assembly GCF_004010195.1. Taxonomy (NCBI): domain Eukaryota; kingdom Metazoa; phylum Chordata; class Chondrichthyes; order Orectolobiformes; family Hemiscylliidae; genus Chiloscyllium; species Chiloscyllium plagiosum. The sequence continues at coordinate 18,721,234 of NC_057717.1, forward strand.
TGTAATCGAGTCCAACAGATACCCGACTGCGGATGACAAGTTAACTGGTCTGTAGTTCACCACTCTCCATCTTCATCGTTCTTAATGTGTTGGATGACATTTATAACCTTTGCTTTATCCACATTGCCTAAATGATTTTCGAAAATGTTTCAGAAAATCAAGTGAAAATCCACGATGCAATCAGTATGTCTATTGCTGCTTCCTCTGAAATTCTTGTATGAAGTACATCCGATCTGTCAGATTTATAAATACTCAATCCAGCTTTCTTTTCAAAGATAACCTCAACATTGATAAGAATGATCTTAGACTTTACTTACACAAGTCCCATGGTCACTTGGTATTTCTGGAAGAATTTCTGGACATTCTTCCATGAATGTAGACACAAAGAAACTGTTTCTTTTCCCTGCGATTTCACTGTTCTCTGCAATACATTATCCTGAATGCGCAACAACTGTTCCACATTTGACCTTGTTTTTAGTTTTTTCGTACATTGATAGACGCTTTTTAGCAGTCTTTATGTTTTTCTTTCGTTTGCACGCTCTTTCTCTTTCTGATTTTCTTCTCAGTTTCTTGGTCATCCTTTGCTGGGTCCTACATTTCTCTGAATCCACTGGCTTACTGCAACACTTGGCATTTTTCTAAGCTGCCTCCTTTCATCTAATAGATAGATGAATGTGGGGTTGAAAGTGATAGCCAGAGAGGAGGGTGGACCAGATTGATAGGAAGGAAGGTGGACACATAGGAACATTCAAAAGGGCGGTGCTGACTTGGAAGGTTGGATTGAGATAAAATGCGATTAGGGGAAATGGGGAAATCCACTATGATCCGCTGTGGTTGGATGGTCCCAAGGCAGAAGATAAGGTTTTTTTTCCTCCAGGCTTCTGGTGGCTCGGGTTTGATGATGGAGCAGGCCCAGGTCCCTAATGTCCTTGGCAGAGTGGAAAGAGGAGTTAAAGTGCCCAGCCACAAGGCGATGGAGTTGTTCAATGTGGCTGTCCCAGAGATGTTCTCTGAAATGATCCACAAGTTGACCTCCTGCCTCACAATGTAGAGAAGACCTCATTGGGTTTAATGAATGCAGTTGATGAGGCGTTCAGTCTCCCTTCATCACCTATCACTTTCAACCCCACCTTCATCTACCTATTGCAATCCCAACTACCTCCCTCCTGCCACACTCCCTTCTCATAATTATCTCTCAGCCCCCTTGGCCCAGAGCTTCATTCCTGATGAAGGGCTTATGCCCGAAACATCAATTTAACGGCTCTTAGTATGCTGCCTGACTGTGCTTTTCCAGCACGGCACTCTTCAACTCTGATCTCCAGCATCTGTCGTGCCCACTTTCTCCTCACACTTTCATGGCTTGCATGACTCAGATTTATAACGGTTACTGTAAATAAAACAAAAAACTGCCGTGTACTCAAACTATTCCCAAAAGGTCATTTCCAGCAAAATTTCCAATTAGCTCTTCTGATCACTCAACACCAATTCCTAAATAACCTGATCTCGAGCTCAGTGCTCGATGTAATGTTAATGTAAACCATCGCACACGTGGTCATGAAATCCATTTTTCCCAGCATCAGCATTCAATTAGGTTAACACAGTTTAGATATAATTTAAACAGTACATTATTACTGCAGTAGCCACAAACGTGAATATCTCATTTCCTGTTTTATAACATGTCCAGAATTTGTATTGCGGCTTTCACTTTGATATATAACTCCCATCAATGTTTGCTCCTCTTTGCTGTTTTTGCGCTCCACCTTACTTGATTCTGTGGAATCTAAGCGACGTGGGCTCTGGGGAGATTAATGGTAGAGATCATCTCACCACATCATTTATGATCTTCTCAAACATTAATTTCTCCAGATCTCACGTCATGCTGATGGAGTAGAGAAGGACAATGATATCTTACAACAATGCTCTGTATTCCCCCAGAGAGCTGAGACAGCTCTAACCTGGGTGGGATCCTTACAACAGGCTGGTAAAGTGTTGCTGCTGCTGCTGTACAGGGTCTTAGTGAGATCACATCTGGAGTAGTGTGTACAGATTTAATCCCTTCAATGAAGAAAGGATGTTTTTATATTGGAAGCAGCTCAGAGATGGTTACCTCAGCTGATTCCTGCAATGAAGGTGCTAGCTTATAACGAAAGGGTGATCAGGTTGACCCAGTAGCCATTGGATTTTACAAAATTAAAGAGTGTCCTATTTCATCATAGATGACAGAAGGAGTCAACAATTGAAGCAAATTAAGCAGATAGTGGAGGAACCAATTCCGTTCTCCAGCTTGTTCCACAGGAACACGAGAAGGATATTCAGGCCTTCAAGCCTGTTACACCAAAACAGGACGAAGCTATTCAGTCCATGGAGCCTGATATACATTCACAGAAGGAGGCCAATCAGACACTCGAGCCAATAACACTGGACCCAGAGTAGGCCATGCTGCACCAGTATCCTATTACACAGCAACAGGATCAGTTCATTCAGCCACCTCAAGTCTGTAAACAGGAACTGGAAGAGGTCACACAGTGATTGGAGATTGTTCCACTGGAATAACAGGAGGCCATTCAGACCCACTGAGCCTATTGCAAGGGAATTGGATAAGAATAAAAAACTATCTGACATTTCTTTCATGAGAAAGGAAGAGGTAATTCAGACGCATGTCTGTTGTACAGGAAGAAGAGAAGACCAATCACTCCCTCGGTCCTATCTCCGGAATACACGAGCAGTATCAATATCTCCACCTGTTATGGGGAAGTATGAGAAGCCCCATCAGCCCCTCAAAATGTTACACAGCAACAGGAGGATTCCATAATTCCCCAACCCCCTAACGCATCAATGGGAGAATTTCATTCTGGCCTTGGAGACATCAGCATGGGAACGCCAGAAAGATGTCAACCCATCGAGATGGTACACCAGCAGGATGATGAGTCCAGTCAGCCACACATGCCTCAAGCAGCAATTGGAGCAGATCTCTTAAAACCTTTTGCCCATTAAACAGGAATTCAAAGAAAAAGTAAAGGTTTTTAAAAGGGAAGAAATTATGATAACTGTATACATTTGGGAGTAAAACGTTATGATAAATTATTGTAATTTAAGACAATTATTAAAATCCATTGTTGAGGACATTTGCAAAGTTAAACCACAATCCATTGGAGTCAACATGGTTTTACAAAGGATAAATCGAGTTTGAAGTGTTTGCTTGAGTTACTTAATATTACTGTACTCGGTTGACGGGATAGAAAATACGATACCACATTTTCAGATGACACTAACATTGATGGAAATTACTTCGGAATGATAATGCAAGAGATTTAAAAACTACATGGATAGGTTGGGTGAATGGGCCAACATTTGTCAAGGAAAATTAAAGTGAGTAAATATGGGGCTATTCAAGTTGGCCAGCATAATAGAAAGACAAATTATTATCTAAATGGAGAGAAAGTTCAAAGTTCTTAGGTGCAGCGGGATCTGGGTGTCTGCTTGCATATCACAGAAAACCTGCTTGCAGGTACTTCAAGTAATGAGAAATGCAAGCATAATTTCAGCGTTTATTTGTAAAAGGATAGAGTAGAAAAGTAGGGAGTGTTGCTGCAGCTATGCAAGGCATTAGTGAAACTGCAACTGGAGTACAGTTTGGGTGTCCTACAGGATGAGATATTTGCATTGGAGGCAATTCAGAAGAGCTTCATTAGATTGATTCCATATTTGAAGTGTTTGTCTTATGAAGAGAAATTGAGCAGTTTAGGCTTATACTTTCGAGTTTATAATAATGAAAGGAGATTTCATTGAGATCTGTAAAATGATAAATGCAATTGAAAGTGTAGGTGTGGAGAGGATTTTCTTTCCTGTGGCACAATCTCGGGTTTAGGATGGAGAGATGGCAGGAAAGTGGAACAGAGGCCACGTTGACATCAGCCTCATCGAGGGGTTGGATTCTTCACAGATGCTCCTTGTTCTTATTCAAACCTTCGACTGTGTTGCCCAGGAATGGGGGAGGACTGGGTATGATACAGGAAGCAGGCACTCAGGATAAATCAGTCTCAATCAGTTAGAGAAAACATAACCAGTAAGGTCACACAGTGACCAGCGCTGGGTTCTCAACTATTTACAGTCTATATTAATGATCAGGAATATGGAACAGATATATAGATGCTGAGTTGGGTGACGTCGCTGTGATAAGCAAGAGATTAAATTATCAAGAGAGGGTGAAGAGTCTGCAGGTAGATTCAGAGAGGTAAATGCAATAGATAATAGTTTGGAAGGTGGAATGTAAGATGATGTAACCTGTCATTTCATTTACAGGAATAATAGAAAGCAATATGTTACTGAAATGGAGAGGGATTACAGGACTTAATGATACTGTGTACTGGGGGGTTCACTCAGACTCGTTCAGGCATGGGAGGATTTGTTCCATCCCTGATCATCATCTCCCAGAAGGTCCAAGTCACCCCATTGCTCTCCGTACAAATGGAATACTTTGATGTGGTTGATTGGCAGTGGGGATGGTGTTTTGAAACGTGCATCAAGGGAATGGCCTTTATCCAAGATATATTCATTTCTTTCTACGTGGAGACCCGATGACGACAGGAATGGCTGATTGCTTCTGAATGAAGAGGCCGTGACTGCTGCCAGGGCAGGGGGCATTCATGATGTACTGTGCACGGGAACACTGTAATATTAATATATATAAAGAGAGAGCTCCTTCAGTTCCTCGACCTCTCCCCATTGACATGGGTACTCTGCAGATGCCATGTACACCATCGGGAATCCCACTATACTGGATACAACTGGCAGCTCCTTGCTGACGGAGAAACAATGCTTTTCATCCAGCATATATATCCTCCATCACCGAATGGTTAACATTGATGTTGAGATACTGGGAAATGATGGATATGTCACCCAGTCCTGCCTGGAAAGTTCTGGATCATAGAAGCTGATTGAAACAGTGACCCTAATAGCCACTGGCAGCATCATCCTCCTCCTGGTGTGAAGCTGCAGGTCGTGTTGAAGGAGGTGACACCATTCTATGATCAGCTCCTTGTTCAGTCAGGGACCCTCACACTCTGCTCCTGGGTCAAGTGGAGCTTGGGAAGCTGGTCCTGGAAAAGCCGGGGTGGATACAGCAGATCCCTTTCCCCACACACACTCACTCCGTGGTTTTAGGGCTTCCCCTCTCTGCAGCCTCTGCTCCATTTGTTGTTCATGTTACACACCCAGATGCTCTAACTACATCCTCATGTTCCATACAGATTTGGGTCGCCAAATCCTCAGGTCTCCCTGACTGTCTGAAGCAACTTACAGCACAACCTCCAGCAAAACATCCCCTGCCCCTCCACTAAATTTTCAATTACAGGAGTCAGTCAGAAACCCCTCGGTACAAGTGTTGTGAACCAGACCAGATCCCCCCGGAATGTTTTAAGAAGGCCGTTTAGACCCAAACCTTTCCTTATTTTGAATATAGATGTGAAGTGTGCCTTGCAGATATGTTGTGACTGGTCAAACCACTCGACATTAAGCAAAATATAATCTATTCAAATGCTTTAGTTAAAATACAATCAAAGAAAAGAACATTTTGGGATAGCTTATATGTTGGAACACTTACACAAACAATAGATACCATACTTTCTTGGTTTACACCGCTTGGCACAAAGATATATTCAAATACAGATCCTTAAAGCAGTTTTCCAATCCAGGGGGAAACAACATGAACAGAGATCTCAGAGAGAAAAGCAGCTGGGGATCATGTATTAAAACTTCCAACCCGTTTGGGATCCCCACCAGCTTCTGAATGCTGCAGCAAAAAACAACATGAGAAACCCTGGTCTGGGAGAGCTGGCCACTGCCCTTCCATTGTTAACACCGTTTAATGAAACCTAAAATCTCAGTTGTTTATTAAACTGTTTTCAGAGAGAAGTTCTGCACTTCTGCCTTTGAAACCTCTCTTCAAAAAAAAAACAAGAGAAAATAAACTTTTTACAGTGATTGTGTCCTCACAACTCCATCTTTAATACAATAATCCATCAATATGCAACGGTGGATTCATTTTAGACCTCCTAATCTTCCTCTATTAGTAGACTGAAATGCATATACATTACATTGACTGTGAGCATATAAATGTTCACAACTAGTTTCAATTTCAGGCATTTTATTCCTGCCAAGTCTCCACAACGTGTCAAACGTAGGGTTTCTCGTCCTGTCACCTGTATAATTTCAAACTGAATGGCAGCAATAATAAGCTCAATCGAAACAGACTGGTATTTTTCTCCCTAGACTTCTGCAAAAACTTTACCGGGTCTCGATCAGTGATAAAGGTTTGTCTCATGTATGTTATTCGCAATTTAAATGCTGAAATGTTGTAACACCAACACCAAGCTCAAATCCTCCTTCCCCATTGTGGAATAAATCTGTTGATGTTTCCACTGGACATTCCAATCGCACGTTACATAACTGAGCACTTCTCATCTATCTAATAATCCTTCTGAATGGCATAGATCCTCATGTCTCAGCATAAAAGAGTTACATTCTTCTGTACCTCTTAATGCTCTAATCTCTTTACCTGCTACTCCTGGCCTATGCCAGTTAATCTTATTCTCACAGGTATATGTTTTAAGAAGATGTCACACATTCTTCTCAACCTCACAAACCTTTGATTTCTGAACCCAATCATCATCATCAGCCATTCCTAAGCTTGCCATTTTAACGATCTGCTCTTCCACACAAGTTCTCACGACTGCAGGAAGTGAATTGTTGAACTTCTCCAAAATAAGAATCTCTCTATGAGTGCCATAGTTTTGCTCTGTTTTTAATACCCTTCCCCACTTTTCAAAATTACTTTGTTTGATCCTTTCAAACTCAATGTGCGTTTAACCAGGGATCTTTTTTTAGATTCCTCAAATGCTGTACATCGGCTTCTGGCCCAAGCTCATATGCACTTCAGATGGCTTTCTTCACCACCCCATACAAGCCAGATACCGTCTCCAATAGGGATGCAAATACCTATCAGCTTTGTTTGGATAAACTAAATCCACATGGTCACTGGTCACTGGATTTGTTTAGCCACTTTTTGAAATGAAATTCAAAAGGCTTCCCCATCCTTCTCATCAAATTTAGATAATGCCAGGATGCATTTAAACAGAACCCCATTATGCCATTGGTTACAAAAGGGTTGTTCAACCTCACTATCCTCCTCATCCAGCAGACCGTCTGCCTTCATCTCTGGTTTCTAAGTCAACTTTCCTCTCTAACTGTTAACTTTTTAAGTTGAAACTCACTGCTCTTCTTCAGTCCTTTTCTCTCTTTCTTCTTCATTTACTTTTCTTTTATTTCTACTTTTCATCATAATTCAAACTGTTTCAATTCCTTCTCATGTTCAAAGTGCATCATTTGCAATTGAATTCTAGCCATTTCCAAAGACTCTGATGGCAGTTCTAACAAATGTAATTGCCGAGCTATAGCTGTAATTATCTCTCATTTTCTCACAGACAAACACAACCCCAACTCCAGCTTGTCTGCCAATCCCTACAGCTTTGCCTTCATTACCTTTTGTAAAACCGCCTTACTTCACTCCCTCCACACCCAGACAAGTTTTCATGACTGAAAGAATCTTTGTACACAAAACACTGTTCAAACCAACCGAATTCAACATCCACAACAAAAGACGCTAACAGCTACCATACACGACCTTTGAACGCAATAGCCTCCCGTTGCATAATCTCCAGTGTCTGCATGAGCTTATTCTGGATTCTCTGGTTTCCTCCCACAATCCAAAGATGTGCATGTCAGGTAAATTGGCCATGCTAAATTGTTCATAGTTTTCAGGGATGTGTGGGTTAGGAGCCTTTGTCGGGTAAGTGTGTAATAATATGGTAGAGGAATGGGTCTGGGTAGTTTACTGGGTAGGGTCGGTGTGGACTTCTTGGGTCGAATGGCCTGCTTGCACACTGTAGGGATTGTAATTCTAAACCTAATATGGTGTTACCGATTTAGAACCAGACAAGAGTCCCCAGTTTGTTATAGACCAACCAGACTGCCTCACACTATTTTAAGAGGGTAGCTTGGATGCCAAACCTTTTTTATTTTAATGGTAGATGTGAAGTGGGTGTTCCAGATGTGATTCTATTAGTCAAACCACTCACCATTAAGCAAAACACAATATATTTAAACACTCTAATGAAAATCCATTCAAAATGACGAGGAATTTAGAATAATTTAACTATTGGAAGCCTTAACCGAATAATGGATACAGTACCTCCAACAAATGAACTGTTCCAATATACTAACTTGCCATAAACACACCCCTTGGAAAAAAGGTAGATTCAGACATACATTCTTGCATACAGTTCTCCAATCCAGGAGGAATCAGCATCAAGTCAGGTTTCAGAGAGAGTAGCAGCTGGGGATAAGTTACTAGGCCGTTGTTACTACCATTTATTAAAAACCCTAAAAGCGTCGTAAGTTACTTACTTGAGCTGTTTTCAGCAGGCAGTTTGGCCTTTAAGATCTCTTATTTAAAAAAAGGAGAAAATAACTTTTCTTTTAAAGTGACAGCATTGTCACACAATTTAGATGCCTGGTCCTTTACTCTAGGGGCATCCTCGTGCTACTGACCGCAAGGTCACCTGCGTGGGACAAATACAGGTACAGACCAAGTTACAAGGATGTGTCTCATAACTTCTGAAACACACCTGTCCATGGACCATCACATGGGACATACCGGGAAGTGAACAAAAGCCTGACACAGACCATTTCACTGTTTCTCAGCTTCACAATGCCAGCACTCGATACAGGAGGGAGCCAAAAGCTAAGCCCAGGGAAAGATACAGAGGGACAGAGAGATTCACAGTAAAGACAGAAACAGACAGTTAATTAACTGAAAAGATGTTGTGGAAATATGGGGAAAAGACAGGGCAGTGGGACTAACTGGAGAATTGAGACCTTCGAGAGTAAACTTACAAGAATGAGAACATTGAATAAAGGCATTGTCAGATCAGCTGGAATGGTTTGTTACATCAAATTCTCAATCTGCTTGACAGAACACCACAAACAACATAAACTGAGAGAAGATGACACCCCAGCATGGAGAGCTGTGCAGAGCATGCTAGTGTGCTCAGTAAATTGTATTATCTGCCCAACATTGCAAACTTTACTATCATATGCTAACTATAGTCGCATCAGATTACTGCCTACAATTGGAAGATTTGCTGTGTGTGTGTTCATCAGAAACTGAGGAAGAGTGCGTGTGCGCGCGCGATAGGCGTGGTTGAATGCGAAACTCATTGTTTGAGAAGGAACGCACAAGGAGGAAATTATTTTAAATAAGAACAACCAGCAGGCTTTTGTTAATCGACAGAAAGAGACAAGAGAAGTTTCATGGACAGATGAGATAAAGTGTTTGAGAATGTCAAAATAAAGGCATTGCCAGACACAATAGCAATATACATCGGCATACACATGAATGACAGATGGATGGGAATTTGGTGTGAGTTCGAATCAGATTTGCTTCGGCAAGTTTGAAGCCAGGAGCGTCAGCAGCAGATTGTTGGCTTCATTAAGACTGTATTTCATAGCTCAAGGTTCAAACAGCAGATGGATTAAGCCAGTGAGATATATTCTGGAGTGGTGAGTATTTCAAGTTAGAAATGGTCAGAGTATGGTGTCAGCAATCAGCTCATGGTCAAAGGGATCACCCACAGTTGTGACTTGTGTGCTTCAGCTTCAGATATTGGCCAGGGATGGGATGGAAACAGTGGAAGGAAGTGGAATTTGTAACCAGAGCAGTAGAGAGTGATCTCCATGCTGTTAATACTTCAATAACAAGGGCAATGATACAATAAATCGTAGTTCTCCGCTGAAACTGAGTAGGTCAGCATAGAAACCCATGAGTAACAATGTCAGAGCAGAGAGGGAGACAGTAATTGAACACATTAATTTATGTAGTTAGTAGTGGTCTGTAGAGTGAATCTATGGATCGAGAGTTTCAACAGGAAAATAATAGTAACAAGAAGGGTATCCTATATGAAACAACAGAAATACCGTCATAACTGGTTTATAGAACAAAAAAATCTGGACAGTGACACTTACCAGGAACACCGATGATAGCCAGGAAAGGATAATAAAAATATTGAATAATGAGAAGAGCGTAATAGATCCGCCATGATAATGACAACCAATTAAATGCAGAAATATACCAAACATAATTGGATAAACTCCTGACTATTGTTGGAACATGCCAGTCTAATATTCCCAGATTATGATACATTGTTGGAACATTCCAGTCTAATGTTCTCAGATTCTGATCTCTCCTCCCCCTCTCTCTAAATCTGCTGATCCCTGTCAGTGCTGTCGGTGATGCTCTCGCTCGCACTTTGGGATAATACATTGAACGGCGCCCATTTATCATTAAAAGATGGAAACCCTCAACTGTGATAATTAGAATCCATGGAGATTGGCATTAATCACAGTCACCGAACAAACACTGGGTAACCGAGCAAAGGCAACGACAACGGATGAATGGGCACCACACAACAATCAACAGACAGGAGTGTTCCCTCCCAGTTGGGGAACACTTCAGTGGTCCAGGATATTCAACCTCGTACCTTCTGGTGACCATCCTCCAAGGCGGATTTCAGGACAGGCAGCAGCGAAAAGTGGCCGAGCAGAAACTGATAGCTAATTTTTATACACAAAGAGAGGGCCTCAACCGGGAGCTTGGGTTCATGTCACATTACAGGTGACCACCATTGCACTATACACACACAAACAGGCACTCCTATACACACAAATACATACGGACACACATGTATTCAGACACGCACACAGACACTCACACACACCCTTACAGACACACACACACTCCCTCACTCACACGGCATCCTCTCAGAAACTGAGACCACTCTACACTCATGCACACACATGTACACTCTCTCTCACTGATAGTCAAAACCCCCCAACCCAGACACGCACACACACTCCCACACTCACACATGCACCCCCTCACAAAGTTAAGACACTCTATATCAATACACAAAATTATACGTTCTCTCTCACACTCACAAACCCCCCAACCCAGACAGACACAGACACACAAACCAACAAAGACCCCATGCACATATATATGTTGTGGGATGAATTTGTACTTGCAGAGTTACATAGTAGTTTGCTCAAAAACTGCATGAATTCATGTAAAATTCTGACCTCAAAAACTGCATGGCTTCATGTAAAACTCTGTTATCTCACTTTTAAGATTAGAATCAATCTAAACATCATGGCATAGACAGAGAACACAGGGGGCCAACACCTTCAAATGTTGTCTAGCGATAACTCACTGTGACAGCTAACCTGAGAATGCAACATTTTTTTTAAAAAAAAAGGTTTTGTGATTTACACATGAAAGAAGTGAAACTATCATGATATTCGAACAGATGAAAGACCCAACAGACAATCGAGGTATTTTTCAATGTATAATTTCAGTTACATAACACTGTAAATCTTTGCTATAAAGTGTATACCGTAGAAGTGTGTCCAGCACTATCACCTGATGAAGAAGCTGCGCTCCGAAAGCTAGTGTGCTTCCAATTAAACCTGTTGGACTATAACCTGGTGTTGTGTGACTTTTAACTTTGTACACCCCAGTCCAACACCGGCATCTCCAAATCATGACTGAGCAAACAGGCTCAATTGTCCAGTTCCACACATCACTTTTCATATAACTACAAAAGAGAACATTTACTGGGTTTGGATGTAATGGATAATAAAAAATGGAATGGACCATAAATCTTTAAATCTTTTTTTAAACTTGGATATGAGAGTATTAACAGAACACTGCAGGGGTCTATATATATTATCCACTCTGTTTATGAAAGAAGCAGTTATAAAATATCAGATCGGTTGCATAAAGAAAGGTCGGGTGGGCAAGTTTCTACATTCCTTATTTACCAATGTGAGGCTACTCCTGGTTTTAAGTGCCCTGCTACCAAATCCTTTCATAATCTTGAGAAAGAGCATTGAGACTGCTGCTCAGCAACAGGCCGAAGCAATTCTTTCCCTATGGGCCTCTTAAAGAGGGCTAATAGAAGGTCACTCAGCTCATATTAGCCTGTTGCTACTGAAAAGGTGGAAATCTAGAATATTGGCACATTTTGCCAACAAAGAGAAAATGAGGACTGCAGATGCTGGTGATCAGAGCTGAAAAATGTGTTGCTGGAAAAGCACGAAACGTCGATTCTCCTGCTCCCAGAGGGTGGTGGTGAAGGATTGTTTTTCAGACGGGAGGCCTGTGACAAGTGCAGTGACACAAGGATCGGTGCTGGATTCACTACTTTTTGTCATTGACATAAATGATTTGGATGCAAGCATAAGAGGTACAATTAGTAAGGTTGCAGATGACACCACAATTGGAGGTGTAGTAGAGAGCGAAGAGGGTCACCTCAGATTGACCAAACGGTCAATGGGCTGAGAAATGGAAGATGAAGTTTAATTCAGATAAATGCGAGGTGCTGCATTTTGGGAAATAAAATCTTAGCAGGACTTATACACTTAATGATAAGGTCGCAGGAAGTGTTGCTGAACAAAGAGACCTGGGAGTGCAGGTTCATAGCTCCTTGAAAGGGGAGTTGCAGGTAGATAGGATAGTGATGAAGGCGTTTACTTTATTGGTCAGAGTATAGAGTACAGGAGTCATACGATCATGTCGTAGCTGTACAGGACACTAGTTTTGCCAGCGTTGGAATATTGCGTGCAATTCTGGTCTCCTTCCTATCGGAAAGATGTTGTGAAACTTGAAAGGGTTCAGTAAAGATTTCAAGGATGTTGGAGGATTTGAGCGATAGAGAGAGGCTGAACAGACTGGGGCTGTTTTCCCTGGAGCATCGGAGGCTGAGTGCTGACATTATAGAGTTTTAACAAAATTATGAGGGCCATGGATAGGGTAAATATGTAAAGTCTTTTCCCTGGGGTCGGGGAGTCAGAACGAGAGGGTATAGGTTTAGGGTGAGAGCGGAAAGATATAATAGAGAACTACGGGGCAACTATTTCACACAGAGAATGGTACGTGTATGGAATGAACTGCCAGGTGATGTCGGGGAGGCTGATACAAGTGCAACATTTAAGAGGCATTTGGATGGGTGAATGAATAAGAAGGGTTAGGAGGGATATGGACCGGGTGCTGGCAGGTGGGACTAGATTGGTTTGGGATATCTGGCTGCATGGACGGGTTGGACTGAAGGGTCTGTTTCCATGCTGTAAATCTCTATGACTCTATGACTCTATGACTTAGATTGATCTCTGTTTTTTTGTTGCACCATGCTAGTGTGAAAGTCCAAAGGTATATTCTCCATGACAAGCTTACAAAGTCCCAACAGACCCGGGGAGTTTTCAGACATATAACACAACAGAATATTTTCACTAGCCCAGAAAGTAAGGATTTTTTTTTTTCCCATGTGCATCTGTGTAAGGTAGTCTGGGCAGGCCCAGGAAAAGAGAAACCAGGTCCACCTCCAATTCGGTCCCCAAGACCCACTCTACCACACCTAACACAGTGCTCCAATATATACGAAGCCTGCAGCAGGACCACATGCAATGAGTAAGAGTGCCTGTAGTCATTCTGCATTTAGGACACGCTGAAGATAATCCCACTTTGAATTTTGAGAGAAAATCTGGGGTCAGATAGACCCTGTGAAGAATTTTCAACTGCATGGAATGGGTCCTATTTCAGATCAAAATCCTTCGAGCATTTTCACAAATATCCTCCCATGTCTCCGAAGTGATCTAAACCCCCAACTCTCTCGTACAGACGTCAAGAGGCTGCACAGTCTTTTCTGCGGGGACACTCTCCAACAAATGGAAAAGGGTACTGACAGAGAGTGTATTCTTTACAATAATCACCTGCTTCTCTGTATTGGATCTATAAGTGTCTTTAATCTAATCACTAATCTGGAAAAAAAAACAGAAGAAGTCTCTACACATAGTGGGTTGCCCGAGGTTGGAACTGAACGCAGATACTTGGTGACGAGAGGTATCAGTGCTAACCACAGATCCACCATGCGCATCTGTTAGTTCTATAAGTTACGTGGCTAACTAAAGAAATCTACCTGACTTGTTCCTGTCACTGAACCTGACTCAGTCTGAGAACTTTCTCATCGGCCATATCACCAACCTGGTTACATTTAAAATTTGGTGTCAGCAGTGGAGGTATGGGACAAGAAAAGGAAACAGTGACACTCTCCAACATCTGTCAGAGCAGGAATTAGAATAAATCCACAAAGTGGGATTTCAGTCAAGTGGGAATTCTCTTCCCCAGAAGTTTGGGGTGGCTGGGCTTTTATAATACATCGAAGCTGGCTTTGTCTGATTTTCCATGGACAGGTGAATCAGGGAAATTGGTGCATGGAAAGAAAAGTGCAGCTGGGAACACAATGAGATTAGCCATGATCTTATTTACTGGTGGAGTAGTGTGAAAGGGCCGAATCGCCCACTTGTGCCCCTCAGCCCTATGTTCTGATGTTCCATTCAGCCCTCGGGCATGCTAAACAGGGGCAGATCGAGGCCACTGCGATGGTTAGGTGTAGTTTTGGAAATGTACTTGGAAAATCCAGGCTGTATGTGGAGGTGACCTCTACCTCCACCCCCCCAGTCCCTGTTTCCAGGCTTCCCCTCTCTGTAACTTCTGCTCCAAATGTGGGTCATGTTGCAGACCCAGATACGCTGGAAATACAGCCATATACCCCACCCAGGGTTAAAACAACAAATCCTCTGCTCTCCCTGAATGCAACATTGTGCATCACGATTTCCAGCAAAATAACCCGTTACTTTCCAAAAGCATTACATGTTAAATTAATAAATAGGAACAGGAGTAGTCAATCGGCCCCTCAAGCTAACTCTGTCATTTAATATGAACATGGTTGATATACTCCAGGGCTCAACTCCACTCTCTTGCCGATTCCTTGTATCCCTCCACACCTCTCTGAGTTAGGGAATTCCAGACATTCACTACCTTCGGAGAGAAGACATGACTCTGCATCTCAGATTGAAATCGATGTTCCTTATTCGGTATCTGTATCATCGAGATCGACACTTTGCTCAAGAATGGAAAAATCTTCTCAACATCCACTTTCTCCAACCCCTTCTGTGTCTTGTAGGTTCAGCATTATCACTCCTCATTCATTTAAACCCCAATGAATTATCGCCTCACCATCTCAGAGATTCTCAATAACACAATCCTTTCTTCCCAGGAAACCGCCTAATGTACCAACCCAGTTTCTTGCTGCATCAGCATGTTGACTTTATGTTTCATACACAAGAAGACGCCAATGTCTTTACTGTTCCTTTTCTGGAAGTCCTCTCCATTAACATGTACCAACCAAGTTACTTGCTGCATCAGCATGCTGACTTTATGTTTCATCCACAGGAAGACTCCAATGCCTTCACTGTTCCTTTTCTGGAAGTCCTCTCCATTAAATAACAGCCTGCCTTTTGATTCTCAGTGTCATCCTCAAACTCGGATGTATAATGCACTCAATTCCCTCCTTCAGGCTGTCAGTATAGATTGCAAATAACTGATGCCATCAGACTGATATTTGTGGTACTCCAGCAGATAGACCTTTATCATAAAGATACATTAATCCCGACTCTCCGATTTCTGTGTTAACCAATCATCATCCCATGTTAATACAGTATCCGACATCCTGGAGCCTCTGTTTTGTGTAAGAACTTTTGCTTTGTAATACCTTGTGGAAAATCTCTGGAAAGCCTCGTGTCCACCAGATCCCCTTTATCAAGTCCGTTGTTACATTTTCAGGCATCTCCAGAAATACTTTGCATTATTTTACAGGGCAAAATATCATTTCCCTTTCACAAACCCACCCTGAATCTGTATGATACTTTTCTAAATGTCCATGCTTGCCAGGTTTTCCAAACTATACTAGCCCTATCTGTTTTCATTAGGTCCATGTGCCTCTAAATGTTTCCCATTCATATGTTTGTCCAAATGAGTTTTAAATGTTGTAGCTGTCCTTGCATCTCCCACTTTTCCTCTGAAGCTCATTCCATACCCACACCACCCTCTGTGTAAAAAAGCTGTCCCTTAGTCCCTTTTAAATCTACCCTCTTTCACCTTAAACCTATTCTCTCTATGTTCGGATTCCCCTACCCTTTGGAAAAGACCTTGGCTGTTCACCCTATCCATACCTTTCATTATTTTATAAGTTTCTATAATGTCACTCCTCAACGTCCTACACTCCATCTGATGCTAACTTCAGAAACAAGCGTTTAACGATAAGCACTGCAAAATTGAAACAATATTAAAAAATGACAGGTACCCAACACTCAGCCCAAACATCATACTGTGATTTGCTTTTCTCCATATTACAATACTAAGGCAGCATGGAACGCTTACTAGTGCCAATAAGAATTCAAGCACCTGAATTCCTTTATCTAAAGGGGGTAATGATGACGACAGTGAAAACTATCTGTGGCCAGATCTATATAATACACATGGTCAACATTCTCCCTCCTCGCCTCTGTATGATTTTGTGTGGTCGTGTCTTTTTTATCTTGCATTCAATAAAGAGAACCCCTTTCCCCCATTCACACCTCAAATTCGACCCGTTATCCAGAATATTTTCATTCACCACTGCTAAAATCCAATTTTTCTTTTGCCACACCCTCTTTTCTCTGTCACCCATCCTACACATCTGGCAAGGGATTAA
Organism: Chiloscyllium plagiosum; assembly: GCF_004010195.1. Taxonomy (NCBI): domain Eukaryota; kingdom Metazoa; phylum Chordata; class Chondrichthyes; order Orectolobiformes; family Hemiscylliidae; genus Chiloscyllium; species Chiloscyllium plagiosum. The sequence continues at coordinate 18,737,937 of NC_057717.1, forward strand.
AAAACCATTTTGCAATTGTATTCAGTTTTGAAGAATTGTCACACTGGACTGGAAACGCTAACTCTGTTTCTCTTTCTGTGCAGATGCTGACAGACCTGCTGAGTTTCACCAGAAATGGATAGGCACAGAACAATTTTTTAATTAAACATATAATTATGGATACTGGAAATAAAAATAAAAAACCTTTATAGAAGTTTCACTGAACCTGAAAGTTTAACTCTGCATTCACACCAGAAAATTCTGCAACATCTTTAGCAATTTCTTCAGCAATTTCTGTTTATGAACAATTTCCAACGACATATTGTCAAAGATGCCCAGACATCCTGTCCAACATGGAGTGCCGTACACTGGGAACTGAACAGTAACGCATGGTGACAAGTTCCTTGACTCTGAAACTGCATAAGGTTGGCATCACTGATACTGCAGAGCTCTGATTCATGGTCAGGGAGAAAAACAGAAGGAAACTCATTCACTTCAAATACAGAAGATGACATTACTGAAAGGAAAAGATTCAGATTAGTACCGTAAACGGGTATTGTTTATGTAACAAATTGGAGGTGAGGCACCAAGGAAAGACTTCCAGCAAAATGAGAATATGAAAATGGAAGTATTTCCGCATCAGAAACCAGAGTAGGTCACTGAATACAGGGCTGATGGGTGAATGGGTCTCGGTGTGAACTGGGGGGGCAGTCAGTAGAATTGAATTGTAGATATTGCAGCTAAAACTGGGTTATCATCTGATGCTGTAGATTTCAATGACAATCTGTAATTTTTCCCCCAGGATAGTCCATCCATCTACCATTTCCATCAAGCCGATCCATGGGTCAGTAACGAGTGTGGGTGAACATGGTCGGGTCGGAATCACGTGCACCTACACCTATGACAATCCATTAAAGTTACCGCACTTGACTGGTTACACTGCGAACAGCAGGACTGACATCTGATACAGAGAGAGAGATGATCCCAAGACTAACAAATCAGATATAAGCTCTCTCGTCCTGTCAAATCCATGCATAAAAGTCGATGGACCATTAAACAACTTACTGGAGGAGAGGACTCCACAAATATCCCCACCCTAAATAATGGAACAGCCCTGTAAAAGATGCAGTATCTGCACCATCCTCAACCAGAAGTGTTGAGTCGATTACCCACCTAACCCTCACTATGATACCCTCAGAATCACATATGCCCGTCTTCAACCAATTCAATTCACCGCACGTGACATGAAGCAACACTGTAGATACAACAAAGGCATTTGGTCCTGACACCATTCCTGCAATAGGACTGAGGACCTTTGCTGCAAAACAAGCCGTGTACCTGAGGAAGCTGTTTCATTCCAGCTCCAACTCTGACAACTCCCTGGCAATCTGGGTAATTAGCAACTGCAGTCCTCATTTTCTCCTAATGTGGGTATTTACTCAACTATGTCCCATCCCCTAAGAAGGGAATAATTACAATCGGACTAATTGCCACGCCCTCAGTCCCATCACGATGGTCAAATTGGTTGGGGTTATTTTTGATAGAGCTGTCAAACAGCACAGAAATAGTCGGTTCAGTATGGTTTCCGATAGCCCCCATGTGGAGATGGTGCTGTTGTGAAATTGTCATTGGATGACTAATCCAGATCAGGATAATTCTCTGGTAACTGGTGCAAGTTAAAAACAATTAATAAAATATCGAGATCTATTATCTGGTGTCAGTAATAGTGATCTTGTGTTCAATGTCAATTATACACGTCGATCTCTTTCCCCAGTGTACTTTTAGGAAGTGAATCTCCCGTGCTTTACTGGACTGGCCTAAAAGTGACTCCAGACACACAGACATGTGATAGACTCTTTAATAGTCTCTGAAACGGGCAAGCAAGGCATTCAGTTGTATCAAACTGCTCCGAGGTCTTAAAGGATAAACCCGGAGAGATCAGCCGGCACCAGTCTCGTTATCAGAAAAGGGAACGGGAAACACAATCCTGTCGATCCTGCAGAGAGCTCCTTCCTAACAGCTGAGAGCTTGTGACGACATTTACAGAGCTTTCTCACACACTGCACAGAAGCATCGGGAAAGGAATACTTCATACAACTCATTGAGCTTTCCCTATTCTAGTTAATGGCCGAACATCTCCTCCACGCAGTTTTCCCCATACGATATTCATATCCCTTAATATGTTTAAACATTGTGAAACATAAAATGAGAACTGCTATAGTGCATTCAGCCCAACAGTTTTGCGCCTCCATTCTATGTACAGGCAGTTCACCGATAACACGTGTTGATTAAATACAATTTGGCTGCATTGCAATTCATGAACCTTTTTCTATAAAGTGAACTGGCGTTGACTGTGACGCGATTCCTTGCCGGGCACCAGCTGAACAGCAAATCCTGCCTCAGAAACCCTCTGACTACAAAAGGTACAATCAATGTGTTCAGCAAAAACAGGAATGCAATCGGCTCTGCAGGCCTTGAAACTGAGCCGGAAACTGGGAATTGTAGTCTATATTTCGAAAGAACTTTATTTGAAACTGTGGGGAGAATCTTGGAGAGAACTGGAATTCGGCCTCGGCATCACATGGTCAGTCAACCCCCACGCGCTTTCTGGTGAAGATTGTGGTGAAAGGTACGGTGCACCAGTGAGTGACTGTAGTGTGAAAGCGTTACATTTACAGCACTGTTCCATTACAGCATGTCATTTAAAGATTTATTTAGACTGTCCTATTGTGTGTTAGATCAAATTTAATTTTTGGTTTTGGGGGGTTTGCCACTTACCCTCTTTTTTCCATAGACCCCATTATTAATATTGCACAATTTTCTACAAAACAGTGTTGCACAGGAACACAGTTATTGAGTTATTGAACGACAACCTGGAATGATGGCTGATTTTCTATCTTCACACCATACTCCTGCTCTCTCCCTATCCCTTTAGTTTCCAGAAATCCTTACATATATTCTGCCCCTTGACTTCCACAGCCTGATCTGGGAGAGAGTACCCCTGGTTCGCCAGTCTCCGAGTGCAGGCATTTATTCTCACCTCAATGCAAAGTGGCCTGTCTGTACCTAATATTGTGGCCCCTTGTTTTAGACGTCCCAGCCAGGGGAATTATCATCCCTGCTTCTAATCTGTCTCGCCCTATCAGAGTGTTATATATTTCACTGAGATTTCCACTCATTTTCCTAAAGCCCATTGAATACAAGTCCAGTTGCCTCAAACTATGCTCCCACAACAAGTCTGTCATCCCAGAGATCAGTCGGGTCATCATTTGCTGCTCTCCCTCAATGTCAGATTTGTCATCTGTTAGGAAAAGAGACCAAAACTGCACACAATAATGCACAATGTTCGAGATGGGGTCTCACCAAGGCCCTGTACAGCTGCAGTAAGATACATTTACTCCTGTACTCAAATCCCCCTGAAAAGAAGGTGAATACAGCATTTATCTTCCTTCCTGCTTTCTGCTCCTGCAATATTGCTTTAAGTGATTGGTGTACAGGGACATCCAGATTCCTTTCAAAGTTACAGTTCCCCACGTGCTGGGCCTACATACAATGGTCAGCGTGCCAATCCCAGTAAAGACTTCTGGCTTCAGAACTCACTGCCACACATGGAGTCGGAGGGCTACGCAGAAATAAACAAAAATGCAGATAAGTTCATTTATAGTGCAACACTTTTCAAACACTCCTTTTTCAAATGAGAGGCTGCCAGTCCATTGTTCCCATCAAAGTACACAACGTCTCATCTCCCCCATAACTCTCTACCTGCCACATATTTGTCCAGTCACTCCACTTGTCTAAATCACCTTGGAACTTTTTTACATCCTCCTCATCCACTCACAGGCTGACATCGTTTAGTGCTGTCAGCAGACTTGGAAATATTGCATTTGCTCCCCTCACCCAAAGATATGATGTGTGTTGGGAATAGCTGGAGCCCAAGACACGATCCTTACAATATCTTCTAAGCCTTCCATTTAAAAATTAAACATTGTTTTATTCATACTCACTGTTTCCTGCCAGCTCTCCCATTCTAAGTCTATGACCATATATTAGCCCGAATCCCATAGGATTCGAAATTGCACAATAGGCTTGGGGCTTAATCAAAAATCTTTCTGAGATTCCACTCGTATGGCATTGATACCTCTTGCATAATTTTACTAAAAGCCACTTTCTCAAATATAATTCCCAGTTCATAAATCTCTGTTGACTTTGTCTGTGCCCACTAATTTCAGTCCAATACTTTCTCTGAACTGTTTAGTTGCTATTTTCATTCTATTCCCCTTTACTCACAAGATTAAAGTTCCCTAGTATTGCTAGGAAGTTTTCTTTTTTGTTTTGTTTTCTTCTATGAAGGCATAACTAAACTATTTGCTCCATAGTTCTGCTATTTCCCGGTCCTCAGCTATATGGCATCAGACTGTAAGAAATCTGCACCTTTTTTCTCTTAATTTTGCCACTGACATATTTTCAGAAAATATTACAAGTTATCTCTTATCAATTTTGTTAAGATAGTCTTCAGAAACCCATCAATTCCTATCTTAAACTGCTCAATGATTGACCTTCCACAGCCATCCAATCACAGAAGCACAGACTCTGTACTACCAGAAATACAGCACATTCGGCCCATTTTCCGACACAAGACCGAAGCCGTGAATCTTAAAGCATTTGAAGTGCAGAAGTGTGTCGTTTCTAATGGGTTGAGGTTACCATGACAACTCCACTCTCAAGAAGTGCATTCCAGACCCCAACACCCTCTGGTTGAAAAACAATTCTCAAATCTTCACTAAAATGCAAATCCTTCACTTTAAAATTGTGGCCCTTTGAGTAACATCAACAGATTTTTTCTAACCACCCTGTCAATGTACCTCGTAATCCTATCCTTCTGAATCACAGACCTCGCAGCCTTCTCTCCTCCAAACAAAACAACCTGAGGTTATCCAGCCTCTCTCCATAGCTGATATGCTCCATCCCAAGGAACATCTCTGCACCCCCTCCACTACAATCACATCCTTCCTGTAATGTTGTTCCCAGAACTACACACAATATTCCATTTTGCACTCACCAATGTTCTGCATAGTTCTTATAATGTATGCCTCGATTAATAAAGACTATGTTTACATTCCCCTAGCCTTTCCCAGACTGTGTATTAACCTGTGCAGTCACATTCAGCGATGTCTGAAGAAAACCCTCTGAGCTTTCTAGTGTGCTGCCATTCATTGAGTACTCCCCCGACTGGTTCCTTCTTCCAAAGTGCATTACCTCATAGTTATCAGGGTTACATTCCATCTGCCATTGATCCACCCATCTGGCCATTCCATCAGTATCTACCTGTAACATAAGGCCTTCCTCCTCACTGCCAACCACCCGGCCAATCTTTGTATCAAATACAAACTTATTTATTACACACCCCAACTCTCGTTCATATTCACAGCTGCATCATTTATGGATACCACAAATAATAAGGTTAAAAATCTCTCAACATCAGTTACATCACATGGTTGTGCATTTTGATGAAGAAGCAGCGGTTCGAAAGCTAGTGCTGCTGAATAAATCTGTTAGACTATAGTCTGGTGTTATGCTATTTTTAGATTTGTCCACTCCAGCCCAACACTAGCACCTCCGAATCACAAATAGTAAGGGACCCAGCAATGATGCCCGTGGTACACGAGCCTCCAATCACAAAAACAGCCTTCGACCTCTCCCCTCTTTCTCCTACTACTAAAGTTGATTTAGATGCAACTTGGCAAGTCACGAATGAGTCTTACGTGTTCACTGGTTATTCTGTTCCGCTTGACTCACTTGTAGGTTATCTGGGGATTCTCTGTAATCTTGCCCTGCCTTGCCCCTGTGTTAGTCAGTCCCCTCCACGCGCAGAATTTCCTCTTTATTGCAGTCTGAAATGGTCTGTCCCTTATCCTGTCATTATTTGCCTTGAAGGTGGATTAGACAGCCTGATAAATCTTCTGTTAATTTCCAACTTGTCGTATGTTTTGTGAGTTTTATAAAGTTCACAGTGACCCAACGCTGAATCGTTGAAACTCTAGAGAACATAGGCCGAGTTTCCTCATCACGCAATCTCGCCATCTGAGGGATGTATCTGGATAATGTCCATTACACTTCCTCTGTGGTCAGTATATTATTTCTCAGATTTGGTCACCAAAACTGTTCTCAATACTCCAGGTACAGTCTCATCAATACTCTGTGAAACTGCTTCAACATGTCTTTACGTCTATATTCTGACTCCTTTAAAGGAAGGCAAACCAAACCTTAAGTTTCCACTGACGTATATTTCTCTAAATACCCTTCACATCATGCATTTACGAACTCACTGGGTGAGTTCTTATAGAAAGCCTTCTGATAATCTAAAATATGCCAGTTCTTATGGATCCCCATTATCTATGCTGTCCGAATCAACTTCAAACAATTCCAAAGTTTATCAAGTATGATTTCCCTTTCAGAAATACATACTGAGTCTCTCAAATTTTGCTGTTAATGTCTAAATATCCAATATCACATACTATATAACATATTCCAACAGTTTCCCGACAAATGTCAAGTTAATTTATCAGCAGTTCTCCACACTATCTCATCTTCTCTTTGTAGATGCCTGGATCCCTACCATTCATCTATAGTGCTTGGATCACGTTTACTAATGTACATTTATCTACAACAGCTTCCAGACTCTGCAGAATGTACAGGAAAATAGAACGCAGTCATCGACAATGCAATCAATACTTCTATTTGTGATTTATTTCTGAAGATTTTGGTATGGAGTACATCTGGAGTGTCAAGCTTAGCAAGGCTCAATCCAGCTGCATGTTCAATATTGCCTTGTTACTGATATGAATTGACTTTATGTCTTTACTTCCACAAGTCCGATACGACCACTTCTTATTTCTGGGTGATTTTTTGGATCTTACTCCATTAAGACAGATGTAAAGTAACTGGTCATTTGCTTTGCTATTTTCCTGTTATCCACAATAAACTCGTCTCTGCCGATTGCAAATTTCCACATTTGACATTGTTTTTCTTTTGAAATATAGATCATAGATATTTGCAGTCTTTGTGTTCCTGTTTATTTGCATGCATGTTCGCTTTTTGATTTCCTGATCAGTTTCATGGCCCTCCTTTTCTGGATTGCAATTTTCTGAGAATTCTTAGGATTCCACAATGTCTGGAATTCTTCTGAAGTCACTTCCTGTGATTAATATCTTCTTTAATTTGTTATGTTAATCATCATTGAGTCACTTACTCATTCTTTGGTGTTTTGACCTGAAATAAGTAGACATATCTTTCAGATTATGCAGTGTTTCTATAAATCTCCTGGTCCTGACCAGATGTATTCAGGAACACTGCAGGAGGACAGAGAAGTAATAGCGGGGGCCGTGGTTGGTACTTTTGTATCTTCAGTAGCCAACGGGTGATATCCTGGAGGAATGGAGGGTAGCGAATGCTGTGCCCTTATTCAAGAAGAGCTGCAAAGAAAAACCTGGGACCTATAGACCAGTAAACCTGACATCTCTAGTAGG
>NC_057717.1:18745941-18759269 GCF_004010195.1 Chiloscyllium plagiosum
TGAAAATGTGTAGCTGGTAAAACGCAGGTCAGGCAGCATCCAAGGAGCAGGGGAATCGAGCATGAGCCCTTCTTTAGGAAAACCAGGAGAGATGTCATCCACAAATTGTAAATAATTATAAACACTTACCAGGAACACCAATGATGGCAAGAACCATGTAGAAAACTTTCCTGGCTAATTGAATTGGCACATGCATTTTCAATGTAGAGTGGCAATCCTTTAATCTTGCACATAAAAATGCAAGCATTAAACTCTGCGGTGTTACATTCTCTGTGTGTTTCCATTATATTCTGTGTGATCTCCACTGGGAGATTGGTGTTGCAGCTCTGATGATGACAACTTTATCATTCCCAGTTGGTAGAAGATGTTTCTCACTGAAATTGGATTGTGACAGGGAAGGAATGACCTCATCAAGGGAAGAATCATCATTGGAAACTGTGGTAATTGTTGTTGGATGCATTCCTCCGAGACAGTTTTTAATCAATCTGCTCAGAGATGTAACACTGCACCGATGGAAAAGACAGAACTTGAAGCCAGGGCCAGCGGCCCAGAGCTGGGGACACTGTCCCTTTACTAGTTCATTCACTGTACATCATGAAGCTCTGTACCAATGCAAATTGGAAAATCAAGGCTGGATCATATAACGTTAAGGATGTGTAGCTGCTGTCTCATTAGGAAAACCCAGTAATTGTCACCACTTTATGAACAGAGAGGCAGCCTGCTGTTGTAATAATGTTGCCTTCACATAAAGAGATTACATTGCTTTCTAGTGGATTGATGTGATTTTGTTTGCTGCATCCACCTTGTTTTCCTCTTCCTTAGTGCCCCGCTAACATCGAAATTTGCTTTCTAATTTTTGTTGGATTTTTGTCCAGCAGCTTGGTGTTGAGGGAATGTACCTCACATTGTCTCCGTGATGTCAGTCATGACCATTTATTGTATGAATCTCTGACATTAGCGAGCCCTCTACCGTCGCTCGACCATGGGCTGTCATTTCCCATGTCTCAGATAATTCCCATCATCCTAGATTATCTGTAGTAATGTAGTTGACCTGTCATTGTACCATGGCCATCCCATTACTGTGTTGAAGAAATTCAGGTCTCCTCATTGTCACCCTCCTGCCGTGGTATGGATTTGTTTTTCCCAGTTGCTGATGCAATACCGTTCTGGTATAATCTAGTTCCAAACCAGGCTCAGATGGATAATTTTAGCTCCTCACAAAGTATTCTTTGTTTTTGTTTTTGGAATTATCTCATTCTGCCATTTGCCCTTTTTACAATAACCTGAGTGTCCATTTGCTTTCCTCCTCTCTGGGAGGGGGTTAGCTTAACTCCATTTTATTGAGCCAGATGACCCACAATTTGGAGGACATCTATTTAATAAAATCACTTCCAAACGAAACAGAAATGCCCATCTTCTCCGAGCTATCAACATAGCTGATATCCGCATTCCTGGGACAATTCTTTTAAAGATGTGCAGCGTTCGCACATCCCTTGTAAAGTTCGGTGCTCAGGTCTATATGCGACACAATAAGTGTAGCATATCCCCAGGGCCCCAATTCATAATCAGTTGCTGACATCAGTATTGGCTCAGAAATGTTTGTCAGGTTAGGTCATATTGGGAGCACTGATGGAACCTCCATATCCCAAACCAGAAGCCGAGAAACCAAAGAGAATCTGCCCCGGCCCAGGGAGAAGCGGATAGCATTGAACCACATTGGGAATGGGACAGTATGGAGACGCACTTGTGCCCTGTACAACAGTGACAGAAATTAACTTGTTTCAGACTGGCAGATCAATTGGAATGTAAGGGACAGCCTTTGCACTTGCTCGGGTTCACACATAATTGTGGGCTCTCAAGATCGAGATACTGTCAAAAGGGAAAGTGTCATTCTGCTGGAGTGGTTCCTCTCAAACTGCCACACACAGTGCACCACAATGTGCTATTTGATCTGTTCACATCAGCGAGTCACTGAGAACACCATTACCTCACTCTGACTTTGTGCCAAATCTACTCAATAGAACTCTGCATCTGTGTAATTGGCAGCTAACATTGTTATCAGACTGGCCTGTAACACCTCACCCTGGTGGAGACATTGTCATGATGTGGCCTTTTGAAATTGCCCAGGTTCCTTCAGTTCCAACTGTGTCTGCAGGAACAGAGATATTACAGCCCGTTACAGCAGTTGAAGTGGAAGTGAAGATTTGGTACAATCCATCATAATTCAGAATCATAGAATGCTACAGCTGTTATAGTAATGAACAATTCAATACACACATTGTATTTGTGAGGGCGCTCTGCACTGACAACCTGGCTAATTTCACCACTTGCCTTTCATTAAATGTGCTCTAATTCCCGGTAATGCCCCATTTTATTTCCCTGAGTTAACCTGACGAGGCTATAAAAGGAGAATGCTAATGGCAATGTTGGACAGATTGTGGCACAAATCCTATTTCCTCATTGACAATTGGTTCCTTTACCAGGCATCACCAGTCCGTCCTTACCTTTCACCATGATCAATGTAACCTGTCTGACAACCTGGCTAATTTCACCACCTGCCTTTCATTAAATGTGCTCTAATTCCCGGTAATTCCCCATTTTATTTCCCTGAGTTAACCTGACGAGGCTATAAAAGGAGAATGCTAATGTCAATGTTGGACAGATTGTGGCACAAATCCTATTTCCTCATTGACAATTGGTTCCTTTGCCAGGCATCACCAGTCCTTCCTTACCTTTCACCATGATCAATGTAACCTGTCAGTTTCCCTTGTTGACCACACTGTCAGATAGAGCCAAGGACTTGGAGACAGATGACAGCACGGAAAGAAGCCACACGGTGTTTCAGGTTTGTCTCAGTGACAACGTTGTCCCATCAACGTTGTGCCTGAAGGGTGCTTGAACCAGCTTAGATCGGAGGGTCAACACTCTCCTCATTGGGTTTTTTCAGACACGCAAATGCAGCACGGTTCCTATCATCCATTTTATCCCCATCACAAACACTCTCTCCATCGATCAATCTTTTTCCTTCAAATAGATTCTCCCAAATTGAGAAAGGTACAGCCTTACTGAGAAACCCATGCTGACCCTCCTGGATTAATCACTCCCTGTTGAAGTAACCATTTAGAGAATGTCTCAGAGTTTTGCCAGCTCTGGAAGTGTAACAGCAGCTGGTATCCCATCTTAAAACGTTTGGAAAACGTCTGATAGATGGATCTCATTGACTTCTTCGCGGGGTTTTCCATTGAACATCGCTTCAAAGGTGCTACCGTGTGATGGCTGAGATCCGAACCCATACCAACTGCTTGGAAGGCAGCCATGCTGCCCACTATACCCCCATCACCCTGCCAGCTGGGTGCTTGCTATTCTCAAACACACTTAACAACACCACCATCATCACTAATTGAATTGGGGCTCTAATAAAAACAGAAATAGCTGGCGAATCTCAGGAAGTCTGGCAGCATCAGCATCAGAATCTGTATCAGGGCAGAGCAGTAGTTATGAACTATATGGACTTCAGTGAGGCATTCCACTAGGTTCCCCAACGGGAGACTAGTTAGCAAGGTTATATCTCATGGAATACAGGAAGAATTAGTCATTTGGATACAGACCTGGCTCAAAGGTAGATGACAAAGGGTAATGGTGGAGGGCTGTTATTTCAGTCTGGAGGCCTGTGACCAGTGGAGTGTCACAAGATCGGAGCTGGGTCCACTACATTTCGTCATTATAAAAATGATTTGGATGTGAGCATAAGAGGTAAAGTTAGTAAGTTTGCTGATGGCACCAAAATTGGAGGTGTAATGGACAGCAAAGAAGGTTAGCTCAGATTACAACATTATCTTGATCAGATGTGCCAATGGGCTGAGAAGTGGCAGATGGAGTTTAATTTAGATAAATGTTAGGTGCAGCATTTTGTGAAGGCAAATCTTAGCAGGACTTATACATTTAATGGTAAGATGCTTGGGAGTGTTGCTGAACAAAGGGACCTTGGAGTGCAGGTTCATAGTTTCTTGAAGGTGGAGTAACAGGTAGAGAGGATAGTGAAGGTGGCGTTTGGTATGCTTTCCTTTATTGGACAGAGTATTGAGTAGAGGAGTTGGGCGGTATGTTGTGGCTGTACAGGACATTGGTTAGGCCAATGTTGGAATATTGCATGCAGTTTTGGTCTCCTTCCTTTCGGAAAGATGTGAAATTTGGAATGGTTCAGGAAATATTTACAAGGATGTTGTTAGGGTTGGAGGAATTGAGCTATAGGAAGAAAGGTTGAATAGGCTGGAACTGTCTTATAGAGATTTATAGAATCTGATAGATCTTATAGAGATTTATAAAATCATGAGGGGCATGGATAGGATAAATAAACAAAGTCTTTTCCCTGAAGTGGGAATGTCCAGAATTATAGGGCATAGTTTTAGGGTGAGATGGAATGAGCTGCCAGAGGAAGTGGTGGAGGCTGGTACAATTGCAACATTTAAAAGGCATCAGGATGGTATCTGAATAGGAAGGGTTTGGAGGGAAATGGACCTGGTGATGGCAGGTGGGACGAGATGGGGTTGTGATATCTGGTCGGCATGGAATGTTGTAATGAGAATGGTGTAGAGTGAACATTTAAGATTATAGATGGGATACTAATTAAATAGGCTGTGTTATCCAGTATTGTATCAAGCTTCTTGTGTGTTGGCGGATCTACATTCATCTGGATAAGTGGAGAGACTTCCTTCACACTCCTGACTTATGCCGTGCAGATGGTGGACAGGCTTTGAAAAGTCCTGAGGTAGATTACTCACTGCGCAACTTCCTGCCTCTCACTTGCTCCTGCATCCACAGTTTTTATTTGTCTAGTCAGTTTATTTCTGTTCAATAGTAATGCCTGGGATGTCAATGGAGAGGGATTCAGTGATGGTAATGTAATTAAATGTCAAATGAAGATTGTTAGATTCTCCCTTGTTGGAGATGGTAATTGCCTGGCACTTGTGAGGCACAAACTTGCCTCTTATTAACTAAAGCAGGTGTTCTCCTGGTCTTGCAGCATAGGCAGCTTCAGAGGATTTTTAAATTGAACTGATCATTGAGAAAAAATCCTCATCATGTCCTGGATTTGAATTGATTAGCTTCCAACTGCCACAATCATTTTCTTCGGTGTTAGGTATGACTGTAACCAAAGATGAGTTTTCCTTCTTTTCCGATTTATTTCAATCTTCCTAGGACTCCTTGCTACTATATTAATTTAAATACTGCCTTACTGATGAGGGCAAGATGATTAGGGGGTTAGATAGGGTTGACAGTGTGAACCTTTTCCCGCGTATGGAGTCGGGTATTACAAGGGGGCATAGCTTTAAATTAAGGGGTGGTATGTATAGGACAGATTTTAGGGGTAGGTTCTTTACTCAGCGAGTCGTGAGTTCATGGAATGCCCTGCCAGTAGCAGTGGTGGACTCTCCCTCTTTATGGGCATTTAAGCGGTCATTGGATAGGCATATGGAGGATAGTAGGCTAGTGTAGGTTAGGTGGGCTTGGATCGGTGCAACATCGATGGCCAAAGGGCCTGTACTATGCTGTATTCTTCTATGTTCTACGTTCTATGATTCTATGACCAGGGCAGCAGCTACTTGGGAAAACCAGCAGCTGCGAGTTGCCCTCCAATCCACTCACCACTCTCACTTGGAAATATACCAGCATTCCTTCACAGTTGTTGAGTCAAAATCCTGGAAATCCCTCCCTATCGAGATTGTGGGTGAACCCACAGCAAGTGGACTGCAGGGATTCCAGAAGGCAGCTCAGCATCACCTTCTCAAGGGCAAATAGGGATGGCATATCAAGCCTGCCCCAGCCAGAGACGGCCAAGTCACACAAATGAATTAAAAAAACAGAGAATCTGACATGTTAGTGTGGGACCAATGTTCAATATTTTCAAACTGTAATGATATTGTCAGTCTCTCTTGCTTTTCCACATTTAAAAAGTCAACGTCAGTGCAGTGCTAACACAAACTGGCTGCCGGGAACACACCTAACATGTCTGACTAACTCATTTGGCTCTGGAATTCTGTCAGCAAAGGAGAGGGGGATGTGCCAAAAGCCGTTTCCATGTCTGAATCCTGTGTGGTTGGGCCCTATCCCTAAATGAAGTGTTTATCAAATCCCACTCTGGCCTGCTGGGAGTTCAAATTCTGTGTTGTCTACAAATAAAAGACAATAATGCATCTGCAAATAAACAAAGCTGTTGGATGTAATGTTGTGTGTTTGTTGGTGTCATTGTAGTTACACAGGACTGAAGATGAATAAGACAGTGCGAGATAGACAGCACTGTAAGCAGCATGATAGTGTCATTATAAAAGGAGTCAAGATTGTGGTGCTGGAAAAACACAGCAGCTCAGGCAGTATCTAAGCAGCAGGAAAATCGACGTTTCGGGCAAAAGTTCTTCATCAGGAATCCCTTGACTTCAACCTCCAGCGTCTGCAGTTCTCATTTCCGCCCCATTATAAAAGGATATTAATATAGAACATAGAACATAGAACATAGAAGAATACAGCCTGCAGTTCTCACTTCCGCCCATTATACAAGGATATTAATATCTTCAGTGAATGGGGAAAACAGAGGGAGGCGGTGTTCAAAGTAGGCAAGTAGGGAGTCACCTAAAGTAGTGAAGTTTGTGACTTGAAGACATAATAGTCGGCATGGACGGGTTGGACCGAAGGGTCTTTTTCTATGTTGTACATCTCTATGACTCTATGACTATAAAAGGAAACTGATCACAGATCAATTAAAATGTCTGAGTGCAGGCTAACAATAATCTGATACCTTTTCCTCACTGTCCCACACGAATTCCAGGTAAAATAGGGAACACATCATTTGTTGGTGGAACGAGCAGGTTAACTTCCGGTGATTTAACCTCTCTCCAATTCCCTTTCCAAGTTATCTCTGCCGAGTCAATGTTTAAATCTAACACTGTCCTGATCTGATGCCATTTGGAAACCCGAATCTCCTTCTGTCCCTTCCTGCCTGGTGCTCACTGTGTGAGGGTCTGCCTGTTTCTCTCCCATCTTTCAGAACACATGGAAACCTCCACATACAGCAGTTGAATGCTGTGTGTCTCGGCTGCCCCTCTGGTCGTCGTCACTTCCCCCTGGTGCTCCCGCTCTTTCTGTGAAGAGAGAGAAAAAAAAAGCAAGCCCATATCTTCAGTGAATGGGGAAAACAGAGGGAGGCGGTGTTCAAAGTAGGCAAGTGGGGAGTTACCTAAAGTAGTGAAGTTTGTGACTTGAAGACATAATAGTCGGCATGGACGGGTTGGACCGAAGGGTCTTTTTCTATGTTGTACATCTCTATGACTCTATGACTATAAAAGGAAACTGATCACAGATCAATTAAAATGTCTCAGTGCAGGCTAACAATAATCTGATACCTTTTCCTCACTGTCCCACACGAATTCCTGGTAAAATAGGGAACACATCATTTGTTGGTGGAACGAGCAGGTTAACTTCCTGTGATTTAACCTCTTTCCAATTCCCTTTCCAAGTTATCTCTGCCGAGTCAATGTTTAAATCTAACACTGTCCTGATCTGATGTCACTTGGAAACCCGAATCTCCTTCTGTCCCTTCCTGCCTGGTGCTCACTGTGTGAGGGTCTGCCTGTTTCTCTCCCATCTTTCAGAACACATGGAAACCTCCAAATACAGCAGTTGAATGCTGTGTGACTCAGCTCATTGTTGAGTTCGTCCATGGTGGGTACTTTCCCCTCTGCTTTCACTCCTCTTGTATCCGGTTGTTCTGTATATATATAAAACCCACTCCCCTCAATTCTATTCCAGTCTATAACACACTCTCGCGTTTCTAGTATTCTGTGTATAAACCAGCTCGACCACTTTGACAAATTCCAGTCTGTAACTCACTCTCGGGTTTCTGTTATTTTATGCACAAATCACCACCATACCCTCAGTTAGATTCCAAACTGTAACTCAATCATGGGTTTCTGTTGTTCGATATAGAAACCATTCTGAATTCCTCAATAGGATTCCAATATGTAACTCATCCCCATGTATCTGTGGCTATTTACGTAGACCATCTCAAACCCTTGAATAGATTCCAGCCTGTAAGTAACTCCCGGGTATCAGATATTTCAACTATAACTCTCCTCAAAGCCCACAAGTAGATTCCAGTTTGTAATTCACAGTTGGGTATCTGTTCTTCTTATACATAAACCTCTTGATCCATCAATTCGATTCGAACCTGTAACTCACACTTGTTTATCTGTTATTCTAAATATAAACCACCCCGCACACCTTGATAAAATTCCAATCTGTAACTGATTTCCATTTATCTACGACTCTCGACTTAAACCACCTCAAACCCTCAGTCAGATATTGATTTGTAATTTTTTATTCTGTAGAAAAACTACCATGAGCTAATTAGATTCCAATGTGTAACTCATTTCCATAAGTCTGTGCTTCATTTTCTGAAACACACCAAATGGTGCAAATGGGGGCAAGCACAGTGCAGGAAAACGGGTCAGCATGGAGCAGTTGGATCGAAGGACCTGCTTCTGTGCTGTATGACTCTATAATTTCTATCATCTCGAACTCACTCCTGAATAACTGTTATTCCATAAGTCTGTGCTTCCTTTTCTGAAACACCCCAAATGGTGCAAATGGGGGTACGCACAGTGCAGGAAAACGGGTCAGCATGGACCAGTTGGATCGAAGGACCTGCTTCTGTGCTGTATGACTCTATAATTTCTATCATCTCGATAACTCACTCCTGAATAACTGTTACTCTGTATAAAACCACATTGAACTATTCAATTCGATACCGGTCTGTAACACAGTCCTGGGTACCTGACACTCTGTGTATAAACCATCCCGATACACTTGATTAGATCCCTGCCTGCAACTCATTCCCAAGCATTAGTCACTGGGTGGACGAATCGACCCCCAAAGCTCGATTAGATTCAAGTCTGTAACTCACTCTCCGGTATCTGTCATTATGAATACAACGTCTGCTCTCGAACCCCACATCACCACCACACCCCCCACCCCACCCCAATACCGATTAGATTCTTGTCTGTAACTCTCTTCTGAATTCGATGTTATTCCATATATAAATCGCCCCGAACTCAATTAGTTTCCTGTCTCTTCTCAATCCCTGGTACCTGTTACTCTCTGTGTTAGTCTCCACGGAACCTTCAATTAGGTTGCATGCTGTAACTCACTCCTGGGTATCTGTTATTTGATATATCGACCTCCTGAACCCATACTGAGTGGAAGAGTGAGTGAGAACGAGTGAGAGAACGTAAGTGTGCATGTGTCTGGGTGTGTGAAAACGTGTGTATGACAGCGTGTGTGTATGAGCATGTATGTGTGAGTATTACTGTGTTATTGTTTGTTAACGCATGTGTTAGTGCGTGTATAGGTGTCAACTCATGTGTGAGATTGTGGCTGTATGTGAGAGAGAGTTCGGAATTCCATCATAAAATCATTGACACTCAAACCTTTCACTCAGATGGACACACACACAGACACACACAGACACAGACACAGACAAACACACACACACACACACAAATAGGCACACTTGATGGAAATATAGAAATAGAAGATGGACATGGAGAGTTTTCTCTGGGAGTCACACGAGCAGCAAGAATATTCTGAGACAGAGCCTCAGCTAATAAACCCACGATCTGTGTCGGGCTGTGGGGTGGGGGTCAGAGAATCTTACATGTTAGTGTGGGACCAATGTTCAATATTCACAAACTGTACTGATGTTGCTCCTCTCTCTTACTTTTCCCTCTTTGTAAAGTCCATGCTAGTGCTGTGCTTGCATGAATTATCTGCCGGGAATATACTGGTGTAGATTATGTATGGGAGAGAGTGATAGTGAGATTGAGTATGGGAGAGAGTGAGATTGTCTATGAGAGAGTTGGCAAGATTGAGCATGAGCTAAAAATGTGTTGCTGGAAAAGCGCAGTAGGTCAGGCAGCATCCAGGGAACAGGAGAATCGACGTTTCGGGCATAAGCCCTTCTTCAGGAATGGCTTATGCCTGAAGAAGGCTTATGCCCGAAACGTCGATTCTCTTGTTCCCTGGATGCTGCCTGACCTGCTGCGCTTTTCCAGCAACACATTTTCAGCTCTGATCCCCAGCATCTGCAGACCTCACTTTCTCCTCAAAGATTGAGCATGAGAAAGAGTGACATTGTGCTTTACAGAGAGACAGTGTGACTGTACATATGAGAGAAAAATAGGATGTATATGAGAGGGAAACATGGTGAGACTGTGTATGAGACAGGGTGAGAAACTGGGATTATGTATGAGACAGATGATGAGATTCTACATGAGAGAGAAAAATAGTGAGATTGTGCATGAGAGAGAATATTGGGTTCTCAGTTATTCCACATGTAAAGCACTCCAATCCCCTTGATTACATTCCAGCCTGTACGCCATTCATGAGTATCTGTTATTCTATAAATGAACACCCCAAGTCCCACGATAAAATTCGAATGCGTAACTAACTTTTATTTATCTGTTATTCTAAATATGAATCACCCCGATCATCTCTATAAGATTCCAGTCAGTAAATCACTCCTGGGTATTTGTTATTCAATGTATTAACCTCCTCAAATCCTTCGATCACATTCCAGCCTGTGTCTCACTCTCAAGTATCTGTGATTCGATGTATAAAAAGCCCAAACTCCTCAATTAGATTCGCTCCCCAGTATTGGTTAGTCAATATGTGACCCACACTGTACCATTCGATTATAGTCCGATCTGTAACTCACTCACTGGTACCTGGTCACTCCCTCTCCCTCTCTCCCTCTCTCTCCCACACACAAACACACGCACACACATACAGAGTTACTGCGGGCAAGGGATGACAGAATAAAATGAGCATTTTCAAATATTAAAGCTCCGTTAAACAAACCCGGGAGTGGTTGATCGGGACAGTGTGGAGAGAGAGAGAGAGAGTTTGACTCTGTATCTAATCCTGTGCTGGCCCTGCCCTTGGAGGGGTTGATGGGGATACAGTAAAGGCGGCTTCATTATGTATCTAACTCCATCCTGTCCCTGCCCTGAGAGTGTTTGATGGGGACAGTTTGTAACGTAGAAACAGGAGGAAGCCATTCAGCCCCTCGACCCTGTTCCATCAGTCAATGGCATCATGACTGATATGTGGCCTAACTCCACATCCCATCCTTTGGCCATATCCCTCAATGTCTTCACTGAACAAAAATGTATCTCTCACTGAACAACTGATGCAGCTTTGCCCATTTACCCAGTCTATCAATATCCCTTTGTAATGTTAAGGTACCATCTGCACTGTCTACAATGCTGCCTAACTTTGTACCTAACCCCGTGCTGTCCTTATCCCGTGAGTGTTTGAGAGGTACATTGCAGATGGATCTTTACTCTGTATCTAGCCCCATGTTATACCTGTCCTGGGAGTATTTGACGTGGACAGTATGGAGGGAGATTTACTCTGTATATAACCCCATGTTGTCACTGTCCTGGGAGTGTCCGATATGGACAATATGGACAGATCTTGACTCTGTATCGAACCCAATTCTCCCCAGACTCTGGGAGGTTCAGATGGAAAAATTGACGCTGGACACATACTCTGTATCTAACCCAGTGATGGAACTGCCCTGAGTGTGTTTGATGTGAACAGGATGGGTGAAGTGGGAGATTTGATCAGTACCATAGTGTAAATTGAATTGTCAGGGTCCAATTCCTTCACGTGAATGAGAGAAGGTCTCCAATAGGAATGGTGAGAAAAATTGATGCCCGTGCGACTGAAGGGTCAGTAACAGAATGAATACACCATTGGCTCAGGGACAGCAGACAGAATAGAGGGTAATGAGGGTTTCAGGCTGGAGGCAGATACAGGTATACACAAAGGGATCTGAGACACAATTTGTAAACACAGAACGTTTTGGGTGTGCGGAATGATTTGCCAAAGTCTGGTATACTCACAACATTGTTGCCAGGGTTGAAGGATTTGAACTATGGGGAGAAGCTGAACAGGCTGGTACTGTTTTCCCTGGAGAGTCGGAGGCTGAGGGGTGACCTTATACAGGTTTACAAAATTATGAGGGTCATGGATAGGTTAAATAGACAAAGGCTTTTCCGTGGGGTCGGGGTGTCCAGAACTAGAGAGTATAGGTTTGGGTGAGAAGGGAAAGACATAAAAGAAACCTGTGGGGCAACGTTTTCACCCAGGGGGTGGTACGGAATGAGCTGCCAAAGGATGTGATGGCAGCTGGTATAATTTCAATATTTAAGAGACATTTGGATGGGTATATAAATACGAAGGATTTGGAGGGATATGGGTCGGTGCTGGCAGGTGGGACTAGATTGGATTGGGATATCTGGTCAGCATGAACATGTTGGACCGAAGGGTCTGTTTCCATGCTGTATATCTCTATGACTCTATTTAAAAGGCATGTGGATGGGATGTAGACAGGGAGGGTTTGGAGGGGAAAGGGACAAATGTTGGCAAATATAGCTAGATTAATTTCCGGTATCTGGTCAGCAGGGACGAGCTGGAATGGAGGGTCTGTTTCTGTGGTCGGAACCTCTGAAATCCTGATGAAGGACTTTTGCCCGAAATGTCGATTTTCCTGCTCCTCGGATGCTGCCTGACCTGATGTGCTTTTTCAGCACCACTCTGAACGAAGCTCTGAAATGCCCTCTTTCAGAGTTCCATCAATCTCATCTCATACACTTCTCATGCAGCCGACTTCTACTGCCTTCCGAAGGTGCACAAAGCCAACACACCAGGATGTCCCACCATATTAGGCAATGGGACCCGATGTGTGAACCTCACTGCCGATGTCAAATGCATCTTGAAAGCCGTGAGGCAGTGTATCCCCAGTTTCTGCCACGACAGAACATTGGGACATAGACAGATTTCGACCTCACACCTTCAAGGCTGAATCTGAGCTGAGGTGGCACCTATTGTTAAAGATTTACCTGAGAATTTAGCTATTTTTACATACGGTTTACAGACGAAAGAACAAAATCTAACGTGGTATTTCTAACAGTACACAGACAGAACAGACAATACACTTTTATTTTTAAATATGTCATTTCAGTGGCATCACTCTGTAATTTTTTTGCTTTAAATTCTGTGTCGTATGATGTTACGCTCCACATCCACCTGATGAAGGATCAGCGATCCAAAAGCTGGTACTATCAAATAAACCTGTTGGACTATAACCTGATGTTGAGTGGTTATTTAATTTTGTCCACCCCAGTCTAACACCGGCACCTCCAAATCTTTACTATATATTGTTTACACTAACTCACACGCAGTTCAGGTCAGTTTAGCACAATGACCCTGTT
>NC_057717.1:18759773-18777593 GCF_004010195.1 Chiloscyllium plagiosum
TTTACATCTCGAAAGGATCATAATATTTGGAGGAAGGAATGACTCCTCACCTCAGGCATAAGGGCCAGACACATTATTCGGAGAATGTGAGCCCAATCCCACACATGCTACCGAGAGGGCAGAAAGCCTGTTAGCTGGGCCACTCTCAATTTGTCTCCGAATGTCAGGCTTTTCAAAGAGCAGAAATGGGAAATGAGGATTATGGGCTCACCGAGAGTCCAAGAATGTGAAAGAGGGTCAGGTGCATGCATAGAGAAAGAAAGAAATATGGAGACGCATATTGAGGGAGATACTGAAAGAACCAATTCTCCAATCGACATGGCTGCTGACTGACAGAAACAAATAGTAAAAAAAACGGTAACAATTAAGTACAGCCTTTCACCCGCTCCGGGGAATGGAAGGATTCTTACAGCCAACAAAGTCATTTTGAATTTTCAACATTGAAAGTTGTAAGCTAATGAGAGTTTTTGATAAATATCCTGACAGGGAAAACTGATCATTTTACCGAAACTCTAATACAGAAATGTCGAAGTAACCTCACTCTGCCGATATGAAGCATTCACTCTGTTTCTCTCCACTGTCCGACTGAGTTTTTCTGTCAAATCTTGGTTTTGGTTCCGATTTCAAACACCTGCAGTCCTTTGTTTCATTTTATTCTTAACAACGTTTGAGACAAAACCAATGACCTGACGGCTTCAGAAAATCGTCAGAAATACTGTTAGCAAGATATCTTTGCAGAACATATCGCCCATTCCTCGACCAGGAATCCCCCTTTCCCCCTCAGAGAGTGCACCAACTCCTTACCGTGAGATTAAAAGGGAAGGTGACAGAAGCTGTCGCATTTATTCTCAATGAAACCACTTCTGCATTTCATTTTGGATCATTTTCGTTGCACATTAGTTTCTCGTTATCTTCGAGGTTTATTTTAAACACAATAGGAAAATACCATTCGGCCCATCGTGCAGTATGGCTCATCAGATAGCCATCTGTTTTCGATCCAGTGTCCAGCTTTGGCACGATACCTTGTGTGTTCTGATTTTTTCAACGCAAAATTCAGAAAAGATTATCCCTGTGATCTTAAACGAAACAACAGTGGGAGTGAGTTATCCACCGTCATACTGAAGTGAAATCCCCTCGAGCAACCCATTCACATTTGCACCCATAGAGTGAGTCACAGACACACATGCCCGGAGGTGGGGGGAGGAGGGCAGAGGTTTCGGGATTATCCCAGCTCCTTGTGCTTCAGATCCGCTCTCCACCAACTTACGACACCCCCGCCCCCCCCCCCCCCCCCACACACACACACACACTCACACGTTTCTCCGACAAAAGGCAGCTTTAGGTACAACTAAAGCTAGTTTTACAGACAATGAGAGACGTTGCGATGAGATGGAATTTAAAATGGACAATTGCCCCACATGAAACTTTCAAATTTGAAACCATACTGATCCAAAGTATGCAGCTCCTCAAAATCTGTCGCACATTGAGGTGTAATACTCCCAAATTCGAGACCCACTGATCCAATCCCTGCAATACATCGCATACAAATGAGGAAGGATTCGAACCACCAAACGTTAGAGGCATTATCCATTATGTCACTGGCCCAACGGTAACCGGAGGTACGACAGGTAATCGATATGAAATGGAAACATGGACATCGGGGGAAACATTATTCACAAGGTGAACAATCAGTAAAAATAATTATCGTCACTGCTCCACATCGGATGTCCCACTTCGTGAAGCAATTTCGTTCAATGGTCAAGGAAACATATTTGCCCTCAGGTACCTGTTCAGGGTCGACTGCTCCTCTGCTGGAAGTTGCCATCATTTTATTCACAGTCACTGCGCGATTTTTTGATTCACTCCAGTGAAATATCTTTTCATACCTTACGTCATGGCCTCTTCCAGTCAAGACCCTGAACCAGTCCAGCGAGAAACCTCTGTTGGTTTGAATCTCGGCATGGAGAATCAGACGAGATGAACAGCGACTTTTAGTGGTGGAACCCCTTCACTACAATCTCACGACTCAGAACGAGTCTCTGCCCGACTCAACCTGTTCTGTACATTCCTGCATTACACCTACTGACAAACATCAGATTACCACAACTGCACTTTCTTTACTTTGAAACCCAAGGCGATAATATGTAGCGTTTGTAAAATTGAAGAGAGAAACTTTGTTGCCGAAGGTGGTTATGAAGGGATGGACATGCACAAGAATGTGTACAATTCAGGTCGCTTTTGATACTGTCAGCATTACCGGGGGCCCGTGCTGAGGAGTCAAAGTTTGTGTCGTCCAGACATGGATATAGTTCCCATTCAGGGAATGAAGGTTTAATTCTCTTCATGTGAATTGTCTGACTGAAAACGCATTCCTCGTTTCACACAGAAGACCTACCGGGATCCCTCCAGAATCAGCCCAGTGATTGCTTGAACTATGTAGAAGGACAATGACAGCGGACAGATACGATAGTGACCCCTTCAAATCTCCCTCCAATCATCTCACCTTCCTGAGTTGGAAATATGTTGGTGTTCCTTCAGTGTCTCTGGGTGTAAATACAGGAAATCCGCGCTTGCAGCATAATGGCTGTACCTCCGTGTGAAGGAGTTCAATGGTTCACAAAAGCAACACATCTCCTCCATCTCTGGGGGATTTAGGGATGGACAGCGAGTCCTATTCCATTGAGTGATATCTTTATCCCAGGAATGCGTTTCTAATAGGGGCAGGTTCCAATCGGACACCTGCAGGAGATCGGTAGTAAGTTGAGAAGTGGAGCAAGGAAGTGAAATTGACGTGAATGACAATGATGACTGGGAGGCATGAGGCAGGAAGTGAGTCTGGATCTGGTGGTGCAAGGCACAGTGTCGCTGCTCATGGGTCAGCCTTTACTGCAAACTGCTTACATTGGCTCACCCACCATTCCTGGTCAATTCATAGCAATGACACTGTTCCTCTTCGTGTGAGCTTCCCACTGTGAGTATTAAAGCCTTCAATACACCCCAAGAGGATGAAAAATGTCCCCTTTGTTCTGTCAGTTTAAACAGATACAAATATCTGTTTGAAACCAATGCAAGGGAAGATTGCCCTTTTATGTGCTTTTGCATTGAAGAATGTCCAACAGTGAAATGTCTGATTTTGCAAAAGTGGGGTTTGATTGCAAATCACACTGAGTATTATTGATACAGAAATGTATTTCCGAGTTACTGTGGTCATGTGTTTAAGGAACTGCACATATGGACGTCGCTTAGTTATTTAAAACCCTCCTTGATAAGCAGCTGACCATCGGGTCCAATCGCAGCTGCGCCCGCTTATTGTATTGAAGGCTCGTAGGTTCACCTTTTATTCAGTGTCGTGTTGCTGATGAAGCGACTCAGCATCCTGTCTGAGTTCGAGCCTGTTATGGTTTGGCAAACCCGCTCCTTTTTCCTGGTTTAGTTCCAGCAGTGCATGTTGTCCTTCCTAACCAATACACCAACCTGGAATTTCTTGCCGCTGTTCCAAAAGCACTCCTTCTTCTCCTCCACTTTTATTCTCCCTCCTTCATTCCTAGTTTGGTGGTAATAACGAAGTGAGGCAGGAGACACTGCAGAAAGGCCGTGGGATGTTGAGGTTATGGCATAGAAACCACAGGTGGATCACCCTCATTCTCTGCTGTCGCCATTCATTCATTTTACAGCATCATTAATGCTTCCATGGTGTAGTTTTTTGTTTTCTATTGGATAAGGAATGCAACTTTAACTTCGAAAGGGTTACAATATTTTGAGGAAGAAATGGCCCCGTGTATCACATCCAAGTGGCAGACGTATTATCCGTAGAATGTGAGCCAAGTTTTACAGTCTGGCGCCAGGTTCCAGAAAACCTCTCAACAGCTCCATTCTGAAACTATCTTTGAACGTCAGGCTTTTCATAGAGTTGGAATGGAAAATGAGGGATATTGGCAAATAAAGGGTCAAAGAATATGAAAAAGGGTGAGGTTGATACACAGAGATAAAGACAGAAAATTCGAGACCTATCTTGAGGTTGACACTGAAAGAACCTATTCTCGGGTCGACATGGCTGCTAACTGGCAAACAAAAATTGATAACTATCCTCATTCGACAGATAAAACTGACCATTATCCCGGCATTGTGGTTAGAAATGAAGAACTAATCTGGTTCTGTGGTTGTGAATCATTGTCTCTGTTTCACCCCACAGATGTTGTCGGGACTAGTCAGTTTGCACGTCAATTCTTGTTTTTGGTTCAGATTTACAACATCTGTATCTCTTGGTTTTCTGTTAAACTTTAAAACGAGTGGCACAAAACCGATGTTCTGCCAGCTTTGGAAAAGTGGTCAAAAATATTCTTACTCCGATGTGTGTGCAGAACAAAGCACGCATTCCTTGACAGGGAATAGAACCCGTGTCACGGCGGCGAGAGCGCCAAATGCTCACTACTAGACTACAAGGGAAGGCAGAAGGCACCCTTGCATTTATTCAGAATGAAAACACTTTTGCCTTTTCATTTCTGATCAGTCTTGCTGCAGATCAGTCTTGCTGCAGTCCTCCTTGCCTTCGAGTTTTCACAGAGTGGGAAGAGACCGTTCGGTCCATCGTGTATTGCAGCTCATCAGGCATCCATGTATTCCAGTCCCAGTTTCTAGTTTTGGCTCAAAATGTTACGTGCACTGATGTTTCCAGAGCAAATATCAACGGGATTCTCACTGTGAATTTAAACGACACGACAATGGGACTGAGGTTTGACATGGTCACACTGTGTTGTAACCATCTTGAGGAACTGAACCTCACTTTCACCCACAGAGGGAGACACACAGAAACATATCCCGAGAGAACAGATGTCTCAGGATCATATCAGCTCCTTGTGCTTCACTTCCGCTCTCTGCTCCACACAACAGCTTCTCTGACAAAGGCAGCTTTAGGTGGAACACTCGCCAGTTTGACAGGCAATGAGAGATGTTGAGCTGAGCTGGAATTTAAAATGGACAATAGACCTAAATGCAAGTTTTAAATTCGAAAACACACTGATCCAAACCATTCAGATCCTCAGAACCTGACAAAACAGGACCAGCCATACACCTGTCTGACATTGAGCTGCAATGGACCCAAAAGCAACATTCAATTTGAATACACACTGATCCAGTCCCTGCAGCTCGAAAGGACCTAAGAAAATAGCAACTGATAACATTCAATTGGCTGAACTAACACGTTACACTCGAGGCATGTAGGATGTAAACCTACAATCGTCTGATTCAAAGTCAGATGTTTTATCTATTACTTCTCTAGCCGGATGCACACGCACACGCTTGGCACCTTTCCATATGTGATGTAAACATGGACATCTGGGAAACAACATTCATAAGGTGATCAACCAGCAAAGATAATCCACTTTGTGTAACAGGGCCTTTCAATGGCAAAGCAAATACATTTGTCCTCAGGTGCCTGCTTCTGTGTCGCCTGTTCTTCTGCTGGACGTCTCCAGCATTTTATTCACAGTCACTGCGCTATCTTATGATGCACTCCACTGAAATGTACTTTCATACTTGGACTTAGTGTCACTTCCAGTCAAGATCCTGAACAAATTCAGCGAGAACCCTCTGGTCATTTCCAGCATGGAATTTGGAAGCAGATGATTTGAACGAAGGCTTTATTATGGCCGCCTCATCACCGCAGATCAACGCCTCAAAACGAGCCGCTGTTAGTATCAAACTGTTCTGTACCTTCCTGCAGTAAATCAGGTTAGCACAGCTCCGCTTTCTTCACATTGAAACCAAGGCGGTAATATGAATTGTTTGGAAAATTAGAGAGAGAAACATTGCTGCTGAAGATGATGATGACGTGAAGATCATGCACAGAGTCTGGGCAGATCAGGTCACAAGTGTTACTGTCAGCTTCAGTAGGGACCCTGGTTCGGAGTCTGAGTTTGTAATACCCAGACAGGCGTACAATTCCCTGTCAGGAAATGAAGATTTATTTCTCTTCTTGTGAGTTACCTTATTGAAAACTAACTCCTGCTTCCTCACAGAACACAGACTCAGACGAACCCAGTGATTGTTTGCATCTCTCTAGAAGGACAATAGCAACAGATACACGAGAGATCTGTAATGACAAATCACCCATCTCGGATCTCGCCTTTCTGAGTTGGAAATATCTCGCTGCTCCTACAGTGCTGTTGGGTCTAGATCCTGGAACTCCCTCCCTAACAGTATCATGGCTATACCTTGAGTTCGTCAAGGATTCTGTAAAGTAACTCAACATCTCAATCTCTGGAGTAAATAGGGATGGAGAGTGATTCCTATCCCATTGAGTGGCGTCCTACGCCACGAATGAGTTTCGAACAGGGTGGTTAGATTCACTATCGCGTGGAAACAGGCCCTTCGGGACAACACTGTATCTCCAGAGAGTAACCCACCCAGACCCATTTCGTTCTGGCTAATTCAGCATGACCAATTCACCCTAAACTGCACATCTTTGGACTGCGGAAGGAAGCCCACGCAGACAAGGGGAGAATGGGCAAACTCCATACAGATAGTTACCGGAGGCTGGAATTGAACTTGAGACCCTGGGGCTGTGAGGCAGCAGTGTTAACCACTGAGCCACTGTGCGACCCCTACGCTTTGAAGGTGGACACCTGCAAGTGATCGAGAGAAGTGATTCAGTGGAGCAGGGTGGTTGAAATAAAATGAAAGGTAAAGACGCCTGGAAGGCTTGAATCAGTAAGTGAGATAGGAGCTGGTGGAGCAAGGCTCAATGTTAGAGCTCAAAGATCAGCCTGTACTGCACACTGTTTGTACTGACTCACACAACACTCCTGATTCATTCACCACAATGATCCTGTTCTCTTGGTGTGATATTCCCTCTGTGCATATTAACACAGTTCATGGGCTCCAGGAGGATGAACACATCCTCTTTCTCCTGTCAGTTTAATGAAGATGGAGGTATCAGTTTGAAATCAACGCAAGAAGAGATTGCCTCTTTCTGTGCATTTTCACTGGGGACTGTCCAGCTGTGAACTATTCTTTTCTGTATAAGAGGAGGCTGGTTTAAATTCTCACCGAGCAACTTTAAAACCGAAACAAATTACTATGATGGAATAGTTAATGAACTGCAGATATGGATTTGAAGAGCAGTGTCTGCGCTGTCGCCGTGGATTAATTAGTTAAAGCGCCTGGTAATAACCAGAGCAGTACGGTGTCAAATCCTGGCGCTGCATGTCCTGTATATTGAAGGTTCGTTGCTTAACCATCTCGGAAATGCCGTTTTGTTGACCCACCATACCGAAAGAGACGGCTCAGCATCCTTCTCGTATTTGAGGTCAGCTCATTGGTATTTCATATTACCACGTCCTGCCGCCTCCCATCAGTCAATGCTCTATCTTTCTAATTCGACTTTTATTCTCCCTCCTTCATTCCCACTTTGTTGGGAATAACGAGATGAGGCAGGAGACACTGCAGATATCCTAGCAAGGTTGTGGTAATGGCACACACACTGCAAGATGATACCCCTCATTTTCTGCTGTCACTATTCATTCGTTCAATTGAAGCAAAGGCTTCACTTAAATCGTATAATTGGGGTGAAATTGATTTTGTTTGGTGGATTATGAATTGTATTAAGAATTGTAAAAGTTCATAATATTTTGAGTGAGGAAATGTGACCATACCGCAGGCCTAAGTGACATACACTCTACCCGGAGAATGCGAGTTCACACTCTGGCCAGGGGCGGAGAAAGCCCATTAGTAGGTCTACTCTCAAACTATGTCCGAATGTCAGACTTTTCAAAGAGCAGAAATGGAAAATAAGGGATATTGGTAGACAGAGAGTGGGAGCATGGGGAAGAGAGTGAGGTGGATACGCAGAGGAAATGATAGACGAGAAGAGACGCATATTGGGGGAGAGCCTGTAAATAGAAACTCCCCATTTAAAACGGGTGCTCACTAGCAGAAAGGGGAAGTAAAACGAACAATTGAAGGCCAGCGTTTCACCAGCTCAAGGCAACGGAATCAGCATTACAACCGGAAAAGTGGGTTGACGTTCAGAAAGTTGACATTTCTCGGCTAATATAATATTCTGATAAATATGCTGATTAGCTAAGTAAAAGTGGCAATCACTCTAGCATTAAAACAATAAAATGCATAACTAGCCTGGTTCTGTCAATCTGAAGCATTAAACCTGTTTCTCTCCACCGATGCTGCCAAGTCTGCCGAGTTTCTCCGTCAATTTCCGTTTCTGATTCAGAATTCCAGTATTCGCAGTGCTTTGTTTAAAGTTACTCTGCATTAAGTATGGAACAACACTCGATCAATTGTCAGCTCCATACTTCATTCCCTGCTTCGGGAAGGCTGTCCCCACGATTAATGGTATGAGTAAAACTCCACTTGCTGCAACAGTGAGAAAACTGAATCCTCACCAGTGGGCTAACAGGGAAAGCAAAAAGAAAAGGCAGTGTGTGTTTTCATCATGAAACCGCTTTTGTCTTTTCATCTGTGATTATTTTAGCTGCAGATTAGTTTCTCCCTTTCTTCCGATTTTTACAGCGTGAAAAAGACTTTTCAGCCTATCTGCAGTGCGGGTCATTGGACTTCCATCTATTCCAGTCCCGGATCCCACAAACCTGCGTTTCTGATGTTACCAGGGCGAATCTAAATGGGATTCTCCCTGTGATCTTAAATGATTTACCCACAGAGGGAAACAAACAGAGGTCTCAGGATTAGTCCCGTTCCATATGCTTCACATCCGCCAGTTTCTCCGGCCAGCTCACCGCAGCTGGTCAAAGAGGTCTGCAGCACAGAAAATGCCCTTCGGGCCATCAAGTCTGCAGCAGTCCAAGACTGGCCCCTGACTATTTTCATCACGTTTTCCAACGGTTGGCTCGTAGCTCCAACAAAGTTGGGATGGAATTGTTCAACTCATAGTGTGTCAACTTTCTCTGGGGATTTCTGCGTGTTGTACCCTGAACGGCAGACGGTTGTGGATTGCGACCATTCCCAATCCGTCTGAAATGTCTTTTTACCCTTCTCCTGTAATTTGTATGTGAAAGATGAAGATAGGGTGTAATCTCCCTTTTTATTTGTTGACATTACTGAATCGCAACCGGTAGGATTCCAGGCTGTGAGGGTAAAGCCAAATGAATTTCAAGTCCATTGCCGCACCGATGGCTACAGAACCACACTGTCCTTTTCATATTCCAGGTGTCTCTCATTGTGGAGCTGAGGAAGAGTGAATCATTATCGGGTTTGGTTGAATCCAATCACTTCACAGTTTGCAAAAGCGTTAAACTTTGGTGCATGGTGGGTCTGGTTGTATCATCCTGATAGATGGAACGGACATTCATTTAAAACCAAGAACAGGAATTGCAAGAGAAACTCAGCAGATCTTACAGCATCTATAGAAACAAAATCAGAGACAACATTTCAAAACTTCATCAGAACTCGGTAATCTCCCAGAGGTACTGCCAAACCCGTTAGATTCGACAGCAGTTTCTGTTTTTGCTTCAGATTCCAAGAATCCACAGTTCTTTACATTAACCATTAAAGCAATGCAGAAACTTCTTTGTGGATTGTCACACGAAAGGGTTCCGTTTGGAGAACATTTTCATGACCCCACTCGACACACGAAACTGTGCAGCATCCAAAACAGATGCAGGAAGAACAACCATCGCTGTCGCCCTGGGGGGTCTTGAACGAGGAATTTTTCATTTAACAGTCGAATACGCTGAAACTGCTGACCGAACACCTTGCACGATCCTCTAAAGCAGGCTGTGACTGACTTCCCACTTCAGTCTGCCCTTCCCAGAACGCCAAATGTCCTCTACCAGTTTTTCTTTGCCAGAATATAGACTGAGACATTCATTATGGCGACATGGGAACAGTCTGATCCCACCCACTACAGACACACCCATGTCACTGGGAATCTGTTCTCCTCCAACCGGGACCATCTCCCTTCGAGCCTCCCAGTGTCTTGTGTGGTCCCGAGTTATTTCACTGATCTAGAGTCCGGATTAGATTTGTATTCCTCATGTACAGGAACGAGAATTCTTTCAATGTCTCCAATCAGTTCATGTGGCGTCCTCTTAAAGAAGGGGAAGGTGTCTTGACTGCTTCTGCTAAGCCCGACAGTTCGCCCTTCTTCATTCTCCTCTGTTTCCATTTCCCAAAGAGTTCCTGAAGATTCACAAAGCTGGAAACTGTGTTATAAGGGTTGCGTCTTTAACATTTGTGCACCTGCCAACTGACAATATTTTCCCAAAATCTCTTCACAATCCTCTGACTTACACCGTGTTCAGGGATGAGAAGTCCCGCTTTGTGGAGAGATTCCCGAGGCTGGTGAGTTTCTCTTTGAAGTAAAGATAGTTAACCGGCAATTTCCTGCGGCTGTTTATAATGATGGGAGTGGGAACCGTGGGCATGGGCACTTTGACGAACAGGAGCAAGTGTTCCCACTGACCAGAGGCAGTGAACAGAGGACTGGGATTAAAGGAATCTAATGAAAAGCAGCACTTCTGCGCAGTACATTCAAAGAATACTGCAGAAGCAGTATCTGTGAAAAGAGAAACAGAGATAACAGTTTGACTGTGGTATATTTCTGATTAAGAACTCGAGCAGCCTAAGTCTAATCAAATGTTTGGCCTCGCTTGCTCAATCTTGAGCGAGAATGCACCCTGCAGGGGGTCGTTCAAGATGTAGTCGGCAGGATTCGACCCTGCATGGGAAATATAAATGGATTTCTAAATCCATTGCCTTAATTACTCGACCACGAATAGTCTTACATACACCTGGCTTAATATTTCTTATAGAATGGAGAGTGCCAACCTCAAACATCAGTATTTGGCTTCTCCTGTCCGCAGCATGACCCCAGTATTCGCTGTCACCCTCTCTTGGTTCAGAACGGAGGAGGATGCTGGAAGATCAATCTGAATGACACACACATTGATGAGATATAAAGTGGATGGGAAAGATCCGTTTTCATGTGCTGAGAGATTCATAAACATAGCAGTGGATCGAGAAAGAAAAATGTCCTTGTACTTGCCTAGCGCTTTCCCCGCCAGCTGAATTACGACCAATGAGGTGCTTTTGAAAAGATTCACCATTGGCAAACCAAAGTGTAAATCTGGTCGATTTATTTAATCAGAGGTCAAAATAGGAAAATGTTTCAAATACACACAGCTGGTACTGGACAGTGCCGACGTATTCTCAGGGGGTTATTATGCTCTGATTTACGCCTGGGATAATGTGGGAACAGAGGGTTTTCTAACAGCGGAAGGGGTCACAAATTTAAGAACCTTGCAAACCCTCTCAAAATTGCACCACGTTCGTTGCTGAATGCGCGATCTGTTAGTGCCTGAAGTGAAGCTATGCCGAAACACTAGTCATGACAATTCTGGTGGTCTGTCCCCGTACGGTAGCGTAGCCGAGTGGTCTAAGGCGCTGGATTTAAGCTCCAGTCTCTATGCAGTCGTGGGCTCGATTCCTACCGGGATCACGGCTGTTCCACTGCAGGCAGTTGTAGGCCCTATGCGTTTTCGTTGTTGTGTTTGCAGCTGCTCAGGCCTCTGATCCACACTGACTCTGAAAACAGTGTGAGTCCTTGCTGTCGGAGCCTCCTCAACCTCTCTGCTTTCGGATATGTGCGTGGCCAAATTTGGAGCCAATTTCTGTGTCTCAAATAGTCAGCGCATTTGAAAGTTTGGTGGTTCGAGCCCGCCCTTAGCACCGAGCCTCAATTATTTCAGTTCAAGCATTGAGACCAACCATGTACCGATACGACAACCACGAGAACTCACCCGAGTCTGCAGCTGGAGGTGGCCCGGTCTGACAGTGACCGCTCAATGTCAAATGATCCTGAACCAAAATGAAGTGATTCAGACCGTTCTGACGGAAACCGAGGGGAACTCGCCTGAACGTTTCACAATTTACACGGAAAATGATCTTTACTGCTCATGGGGGTTCACGGTAATGAACAGTTTATTTTCAGTAACGGGGTGGGGCTGTGGCAGGATTGTGAGGTTTCACAGTGGGACCGAAGTGACCTGGGTGACAGAAGTGACCTGGGTGAACGGGTAAGTCAAACATCCCCAGAGCACGGGAGAGCTGATTGGTTCAAGATCACTCCCATCTTCTGTTTCGGAACCAACAAATGAAATTGCTGGAAAATCTCAGCAGGTCTGCTCACATTTTGGAAAGGAAGAGAGTGAAGACTTCGGGACTTGTGACATTTCTTTTTGCATGTCCATCTCCCTCTGTATTAGTGCACTCTTCCTTTTTATTGACTATCTTCTGACTTCCAACGTTATACTCAGCTTCTCTTTTATTATATTTTCCTCTCCAACCATTTTCCCAGTTTTTAAATTTGTATCAGATCTGTCCCATCTCTCACTTTGCCGATTTATGACCGGAGAACTTGGAAAAGAACAATTAACTCTGTTTCTAATTCCTTAGATACCAGATGACCAGAGACCGGAAGGTATAGGATGACGGTTAGAGCTTTCAGCCCATAGTCTGCCCTGCCATTCGATCATGGCGAATACCGTTCTCAATCCCATTCTCCAGTCTTCTCCCTGTAACACTCATTTCCCCTGAAGTTAGGACCCTGTCTTCTTTCCCCAGAGTGGGTCTGCATCCGCCCCAAACCCCTCCACATCTGTTGGCGGCTGTTACACCGTGTCTCTGAGTGATCGAGCTGAGTTTCAGTCCCGCACGGCAAACCCAATCTGTTCTGAGCAACGCAATCACCGCTGGGGGACAGCTCGATCAGGTCTCTGGCCCCACTGTGTTTCTGCGGGGGAGCAGTTATCACCTTCACCTCCCATGGGAAGGATCGGTGCTTCAAATATCCGGGCAGTAAGAACGATCGGCTTGTGTGTGAACATAGGTGGAGGTAATTGCTTTCTGACCTGGTCAGTAAACTTTACTCTGTCTGTCCC
Organism: Chiloscyllium plagiosum; assembly: GCF_004010195.1. Lineage (NCBI taxonomy): Eukaryota > Metazoa > Chordata > Chondrichthyes > Orectolobiformes > Hemiscylliidae > Chiloscyllium > Chiloscyllium plagiosum. The sequence continues at coordinate 18,772,685 of NC_057717.1, forward strand.
TGCCCGTTCCTGCCGTTGTCGTGAAAGGGAATGCAAGTCCAATTAATTGCCATGTGCGATTTTATTCGATACACATTCTTCCTGGTTTGGAAGATAGGTGGATGTTTCCAGCACAGATAATCATTGTTTTCAAGAATGCAGTCGGCGGGCCCTGATACTTTCTGGAGAGTAGAAGCATCAGTTTGTGCAGAAAGTGGCCGAGTTCAGAGCTGAGCAGAAATATCTTTGCCCATTTATGACCGAAGAACTTGGAAATGAACAATTAACTCTGTTTCTATTTCCTTAGATACCAGATGACCAGAGACCGGGAGGTATAGGATGACGGTTAGTGCTTTCAGCCCATAGTCTGCTCTGCCATTCGATCATGGCTAATATCGCTGTCAATCCCATTCTCCAGTCTTCTCCCTGTAACACTCATTACCCCTGAATTTAGGACCCAGTCTTTTTTCCCAGACTGGGTCTTCATCTGCCCCAAACCCCTCCACATCTGCTGGCGGCTGTTACACCGTGTCTCTGGGTGATCGCGCTGAGTTTCAGTCGTGCACGGCAAACCCAATCTGTTCTGAACAACGCAATCACCGCTGGGGGACAGCTCGATCAGGTCTCTGGCCCCACTGTGTTTGTGCGGGGGAGCAGTTATCACCTTCACCTCCCATGGGAAGGATCGGTCCTTCAAATATCCGGGCAGGAAGAACGATCGGCTTGTGTGTGAACATAGGTGGAGGTAATTGCTTTCTGACCTGGTCAGTAAACCTTACTCTGTATGTCCCTGCCCGTTCCTGCCGTTGTCGTGAAAGGGAATGCAAGTCCAATTAATTGCCGTGTACGATTTTATTCGAATACACATTCTTCCTCGTTTGGAAGATAGGTGGATGTTTCCAGCACAGATAATCATTGTTTTCAAGAATGCAGTCGGCGGGCCCTGATACTTTCTGGAGCGTAGAAGCATCAGTTTGTGCAGAAAGTGGCCGAGTTCAGAGCTGAGGAGAAATATTATTGTTCCCGCTTTAAGGGCGACAGTTTTCCACACGGTGATCGATGGGGCTTTATTGCAGCCTCATCAGCAAACCTTGTTTTGCATTTACTCGCCTATCACTACTCTAGTGGTGAATAGAAGTATAATTCCAAATAACTGCTGCGTGAATTTCTTTTCAAATGTCACTGCGCTGTGGTCGTGAATATGTGGCGATGTCTACAGCCCTGCTGGCCATCCTGTTTAAGAGTGCAGTTACGACCATTCCTCTGTCTCGGCGCTACAGGGAAAATTGCCCGCGCCTATTCAGCCTCGCCCTACATTCCAAACTCGGCAAAGCTGGCAACCTGTTTGTTAGTATTTCCTGAGCATTTTCACGTGATATCCTTTATTATTTTCAATCATGCTAATAACCCTGGCGAACATTGGTCTATTGGGAACGGAAATGTCAGTGTTGGATGAAGAGCAGTGACTCGGTTGGGACCTCGTTGTTCCATTTGGGTCACACCCGAAACTTCTCTAGTTCAAACCAGGCAGGAGCAACTTTGGGACAGGTGGATTGGTGGGAATGGAGCGTTCCTGCTGGTTGTTCTCATCAGGAATCCTGGCTTTGGATTTGCTAGCCCATACCTGCTGCCATGGTGAAAAGGAATAACATTCCGATTAATTGCTGTGTCAAACTTTGTTCAGTTTCTCTCTTCGGATAAAGTGGGGACTGGAGATGATGAAACGCTCCGGAAACAAACGGCAGTTCTCCTGCTGCTGGGATGCTGCCTGACCGGATGTGCTTTTCCAGCACCACACTCTCAACTAAATTTCTCTCCTCCCGGGTGGACGATATACATCGATTGTAGATCTTCTCCCGCCGTCCATTTTAAGGGTACAGTTCCCGGCACTGATCCTTTCTGCATCAAAACTATCACATTTGCTTTACATGTGAAGGCAGCCTGGTTCAGTGACAAGGAAAGCACTCATTTGCTCGGCTCACAGCGAACACTGGTTACCTGATGTAATCTGTGTCAAATGTATCCTAAAGTAGGCTCTGAAACGCCTCATTTAGACTCTAGCATTTCTACACCTGCGTGAACCAAAACCAGAAAACCTCAGTCATGGCTTGGAGCAGTTCACATATTCGAGTTTCCAAGCAGAAGGCATGGTTACCGCTCATTCAGTCAACAACAGGAATGAAAAGATTTACATCCTCAGATGAACTGCTTGACTCATGCTCTCATACAGTCACTAATATTACCGTGTGGTCTGAAACCTAAGCCATGTTGTAACTGAAATTGAGGAAATGACGGACAGGCTGCGGAATGAAATTGTATCCATTTTGTTTTCCTGATATCACAGAGTTGCAGGAAAGTATGAACGGGGGCAAGTCAAATGCAGCCCTGGTGAAACACCTTCTGTCTGATTCAGTCATCGACAAGAGACGTGAATGCGACTAAAAAGGGAGAGCTTTTCATACCTAGAACAAAGGACAATCATGTACAGTAACCACCTATTTGACATCTCAGATCGCCTTTGACCTTCCCTGAATGTGTGCAGAAACTGATTTTTTTACGTCTCTAAGTAAGAACTGTTTGATTTACTAACGATAAGTGAGCCGCATCTCCTCGCTTCCCACACAGGTTTGTAACTCAGCTGGCAGCCAGCCAGTAGTTGCTCAGGACTCTGCTGGACAATGTACGGTTAAGGACCAAGACAAGGAAAGTTGCAACTCTTACTGGTACCGCGTTTTGAATAACCTCGCTACGTGTTTTGCCATCCTCAGAATTCAGTGCTAAATCAGTTTTCTTCAGATGGAGGAATTCCTTTCCTCAGAGTATATTGCAGAACTGGTGCAGTTGTTGTGAATATGCTCCAGGTGTCATCAGCTCTTGTCTTCCTGGTTGTTGCCTGTGTGCTAGCGTGGCTGACAATCTGAGACGCTGCTTTCAGGTTCCACTTCACAAGCAGACTTGGATTTGAATCCTTGCGCTGCCACTTGTGCTAACGGATTAAGCTGGTAATGTTTGGCAGGGATGAGCTGTGTTGAAGTTGAACACAATAAGCCGTAATCATTTCTTCTAAACCACGCTGTGACGTGGCATAGCATCAAGCAACCAACGTGTCAGTGTCCACGCTGTGTTCCCCTACTGCTGTGGGTATCACATTCGCCTCCAGCTCGGAAGACCCCCCAGCCTAATCCGGGACACAAGCTGGCTGCGTCAGGTTTTCATATTCCAGACAATTTCCGTTGTTCCCCGTTTTCTCTGGAAGTGAATGGCGATAGTTATTTCCCGGCTGTTGTGAAATCAAATATGCATTGATTTCGCTCGCGGCTTTTTTGTGGCGAAAAGGAGGACAATCCCGATGTGAAACTTGGTTACATTTCTCTCATTTCCTTCATTACTGTTCTGATGAGGAAGGCTCGTGATTGGCCCTCTCGATCCGATAGACACACCAGCCCATTGTTAGCCCAATCTAATCGAGATTGTAATTGGTAATCTTCACTTTTCATTGTTCAGTGTTAGTCTGTTCTGTTTTATCTTACTTGATTATTTTCCGGGAGTGGTGGTGCACTCACTCAGGCGCCAGTCCGTTGATATTCCCGTTTGGAATTGCCTCGTTGCCATTTGTGTGAGCAGTTCATGACCTCGACGTCTCGTACTACCTCACAGACAGCATTCATGCTTCGATGTGTCTGAATATAGCTTCTCCTTGCCGGTTCTGCTTCTGTTCCACATTAACAGTTGTCAGATTTTAGATTCGCTGGAGAGCTGAGGGAGTCACACGATTAATGAGGTATTTTCCGCAGCCAAATATTTCGCTGAGAACTTGGGAATGGGTCAAGAGGAACAGTCATTAGCAGCCATAGTCCGGAAAACCTTTACCTGTTGCTGGTTTGGAACCAACCACCTTCCAGAAAACTAGCCCAACGCGCGGGCGGAGTGATGAGTGCTCTGCGTTCCTACCAATAACATATTCTAACTACTGTTCGCTACTGAGCAGGTAAACAGACCCTCTGATTCAACTCTTCCCTGCTGACCTGATATTCGTAATTCATCTCCCCCTGTTTGCCAAAACTGTCCTTTATCCCTCTTCACCCGATCCAGATGCCTTTGAAATGTTGTGAGTGTACCAGACTCCACAACGAAATCTGGCAATTCATTCCAAACACGCAAAACCTCCTGTGAGAAAAACAAGTGTACGCAAAGTTCGTCAATGAATGTGGTGGGCTAAAGTCCCTGAAGTGAGGTGATTCTGAAACACTAGTTATGAAAAACGTGTTTGTGGGGTTTTGTGAGGCAGCGTGGAAGGGTGGTCGAAGGCGCTGTACCTAAACTGTAGTCTCGGTCCAGTCATTGGTTGGAGTCCTACCGTAACCAGAGCCACGGGTGAAGTAGGGTCATATGAAAGACCTATGCAGATAGTGATGAAGGGATTTGATCCCATAATCGCCGGTTTTTTGACAGCAACTTCAACAAACTAAGTCACAGCGTGCCCAAACTCAGATTTTCAAATCCATATGTCCATTTACTGAACTATTCAATCACAGTAACTCGGGCACATTTTATTCTGTTTCACAGTTGCTCGGTGAACATTTAAGTCAATCTCTGCTTTTGCAGAAGAGTTCACAGCTGGATATTCTCCACTGAAAATGTACAGTAAAAGACAATCTCTTATTGCTTTTGTTTAAAACTTTTGCCTTCGCCTGTTTAAACTGACAGGATAACGAGGACGCACCCATCCTCTCGGGGCCCATCAACTGCATTAATATGCCCAGAGAGAACCTCACTCAGAGAGGAATGGGATCATTATGGAAAATTCCCAAGGAGTGATGCGTGAGTCAGTGTGAACAGTGGGCAGTAAATACTGACACCGACACTGAGCTTTGCACCACCAGCTCCTCACTCACTTGCTGTCTCATGCCTCCCAGTCATCATTGACTTT
>NC_057717.1:18778093-18779500 GCF_004010195.1 Chiloscyllium plagiosum
AAATACTGGATGGAAGAAATGATGCACAGTGGAGCACAATTACAGAATGGGTGCATGGCAACAGGAAATGGTAGAATTCCAGTAGCGCACCCCTAATTGATCAAATTGGGCTCGGGCATAGTAAATGGAAGAATTAGTACAGGGATATGAGTAACTGAGATTAGGAGGAAACAATAAATGGGAGATTCAGTGCAGAGAGCCGTTACATCAGAAAATGGGTGGGAGTGGCAACGTATTTTCTATAATACGGGAGGAAGCAGTGACGCTGTTCCAACTCCTTAATTTTCTACAATACAGGAGGAAGCAGAGACACTTATCCAGCTCCTTAATTTTCTATAATACACGAGGAAGCAGAGACGCTGCTCCAGTTCCTTTATTTTCTATAATACAGGAATAAGCAGAGACGCTGCTCGAGCTCCTTTATGTTCTATAATACAGGAGGAAGCAGTGACGCTGCTCCAGCTCGATTATTTTCTATAATACGGGAGGAAGCAGTGACGCTGCTCCAGCTCCTCTATTTTCAATAGTACAGGAGGAAGCAGAGACCCTGCTCCTGCTCCTTCATTTTCTATAATACAGGAGGAAGCAGTGACGCTGCTCCAGCTCCTACGCTGCTCCAGCTCCTTTATTTTCTATAATACGGGAGGAAGCAGTGACGCTGCTCCAGCACCTCTATTTTCTCTAATACAGGAGGAAGCAGAGACCCTGCTCCTGCTCCTTTATTTTCTATAATACAGGAGGAAGCAGTGACTCTGCTCCAGCTCCTTTATTTTCGACAACACAGGAGGAAGCAGTGACGCTGCTCCAGCTCCTTTATTTTCAATAATGTAGGAGGAAACAGAGACGCTGCTCCAGCTCCTTTATTTTCTATAATACGGGAGGAAGCAGTGACGCAGCTCCAGCTCCTTTATTTTTTATAATACAGAAAGAAGCACAGACGCTGCTCCAGGTCCTTTATTTTCTGTAATACAGGAGGAAGCAGAGACGCTGCTCCAGCTCCTTTATTTTCTATAATACAGGAGGAAGCAGTGACGCTGCCACAGCTCCTTTATTTTCTATAATACAGGAGGAAACAGAGACGCTGCTCCAGCTCCTTTATTTTCTATAATACGGGAGGAAGCAGTGACGCAGCTCCAGCTCCTTTATTTTTTATAACGTAGGAGGAAGCAGTGACGCTGCTCCAGCTCCTTTATTTTCTATAATACAGGAGGAAGCAGTGACGCTGCTCCAGCTCCTTTATTTTCTATAATACAGGAGGAAGCAGTGACGCTGCTCCAGCTCCTTTATTTTCTATAATACAGGAGGAAGCAGTGACGCTGCTCCAGCTCCTTTATTTTCTATAATACAGGAGGAAGCAGTGACGCTGCTCCAGCTCCTTTATTTTCTATAATACAGGAGGAAGCAGTG
>NC_057717.1:18780677-18784862 GCF_004010195.1 Chiloscyllium plagiosum
CTTTATTTTCTATAATACAGGAGGAAGCAGTGACGCTGCTCCAGCTCCTTTATTTTCTATAATACAGAAGGAAGCAGAGACGCTGCTTCAGCCCCTTTATTTTCTATAATACAGGAGGAAGCAGTGACGCTGCTCCAGCTCCTTTATTTTCTATAGTAAGGGAGTAAGCAGAGACGCTGCTCCAGCTCCTTTGTTTTGTATAATACTGGAGGAAGTAGAGACACTCCTCCAGGTCCTTTATTTTCTATGATGCAGGAGGAAGCAGTGACTCTGCTCCAGCTCCTTTATTTTCTTTAACACTGGAGGAAGCAGTGAAGCTGCTCCAGCTGCTTTATTTTCTATAATACAGGAGGAAGCAGTGACACTCTCCAGGTCCTTTATTTTTTATAATACAGGAGGAAGTAGAGAAGCTGCTCCAGCTCCTTTATTTGGTGTAAATAATAAGTGGGTCTGTTCCATGCTGTACCTCTCTAAGACTGTACTTAAAAGGCATCTCGATGGGATGGAGACAGGGAGGGTTTGGAGGGGTAAGTTACAAATGTTGGCAAATATAGCTAGATTAATTTCTGTTATCTGTTCAGCAGAGATGAGCGGGAATGGAGGGTCTGTTTCTGTGCTCGGCACCTCCAAAATCCTGATGAAGGACTTTTGCCCGAAACGTCGGATGCTGCCTGACCTGATGTGCTTTTCCAGCATCACTCTGATCTAAGCTCTGAAATGCACTCTTTCAGAATTCCATCAACCTCATACCATGTACTTCTCAAGCAGGTTACTTCTACTGCCTACCAAAGGTACACAAAGCCAACACAGCAGGATGTCCCACCATATTAGGCAATGGGACCCGATGTGTGAACCTCACAGCCAATGTCAAATGCATCTTGAAAGCCATGAGGCCGGGTACCCCCAGCTTGTGCCACGAGAGAACATTGGGACACAGGCAGATTTCAACCTCACACTTTCAAGGCTGAATCTGAGCTGCGGTGGCACCTATTGTTAAAGATTTACCTGAGAATTTAGCTATTTTTACATACTGTTTACATTTGAAAGAATAAAATCGAACATGGTATTTCTAAAAGGATACAGACTGAGCAGACAATACACTTTTATTTTTAAATACGTCATTTCAGTGGCATCGCCCTGTAATCTTTTACTATAAATTCTGTGTCGTATGATGTTATGCTCCACAACGCTCCTAAAGCTAGTACTATCAAATAAACCTGTTAGACTATAACCTGATGTTGTGTGATTATTTAATTTTGTCCACCCTAGTCCAACACCGGCACCTCCAAATCTTTACTACATATTGTTTACACTAACTCACACGCAGTTCAGGTCATTTTAGCGCAATGAACCTTAACCTCTTTTTGTGAGGTTCCCTGTGTATATTAACACAGTTAATGGGCCCCGAGAGGATGAATATACTCTCTTTATCCTGTCAGTTTAAACAGTTGAACATATCAGTTTGAAGCCATTGGAAGAGGAGATTGTCTTTTTCTGTACAATTTCAGTGCAGAACGTTCAGCCATAAACTGTCTTTGCAAAAGTCGGGGTTGAATGCAATTCTCACTGAGCAACATTAATACAGCAAAAACACAACTCCGAGTTACTGTTATCAATTGGTTAAGGAACTGGGATGAGAAAACCACTTGCGGTGTGGTGCCGTGGCGCAGTTTGTTAACTTGCCAACATCATAAACAGCCCACCAAGATTTCACATCGTCGTGGTGACTATGTATTTTACCAAATGCATGGTTGTTTCAAAATCTCCCAAGTCAGTGTTGCTCATCAGTCAACCATGCGTCCTGTTTGAGTGTGAGCCTGTTTTGGTGAACCTGATCTGCTCCCTGGTTTAGATCCTCCAGTGGATATTGTTTCTTCCGAACTATTAATTCCATCTGGAGTTTCCTTTTTGTGTTTGACAAGAACCTCTGCTTCTACTCCTCCTTTATAACGCCTCGTTCATTTCCAGTTTGTTGGGAATAACGAGGTGAGCCAGGAGACATGGCAGACTTGCTGGCGAATGTTGCAGTGATGGCGCAGACACCAAGAGCTGTTCACCCTAATTCTCTGCTGTCAACATTCATTCATTCCACACCAACAGGAAATACTTCATTGCACTCCTGTCGTTCTGGTTTGCATTGTGATTGCGGTGTCTTTTCTTGTTATGAAATCTATTTAGAACTTGAAAGGATCATAATATTTGAGGAGGGAATGACTCCTCACCTCAGGGATAAGTGCCAGACACATTATTCGGAGAATATGAGCCCAATCCCACACGTGCTACCGAGGGAGCAGAAAGCCTGTTAGCTGGTCCACTCTCAATTTGTCTCCGAATGTCAGGCTTTTCAAAGAGCAGAAATGGGAAATGAGGAATATGGGAAGACCGAGAGTCCGAGAATGTGAAAGAGGGTCAGGTGTATGCACATAGAAAGAAAGAAATATGGAGACGCAGATTGAGGGAGACACTGAAAGAACCAATTCTCCAATCGACATGTCTGCTGACTGACTGAAAAACAAGGGAACTATTCAGCACAGCCTTTCACTAGCTCCGGGCAACGGAAGGCTTCTTACAGCCAACAAAGTCATTTTGAATTTTCAGCATTGACAGTTGTAAGCTAATGAAAGATTTTGGTAAATATCCTGACAGGGAAAACTGATCATTTCACCGAAAATATAATACAGAAATGTCGAAGTAACCTCGCTCTGCCGATATGAAGCATTAACTCTGTTTCTCTCCACTGTCCTACTGAGTTTTTCTATCAAATCTTGATTTTTGTTCAGATTTCAAACATCTGCAGTCCTTTGTTTCATGTTATTCTTAACAACGTTTGAGAAAAAAACCAATGACCTGACGGCTTCAGAAAATCGATCAGAAATACTGTTAGCAAGACATCCTTGCAGAACTCATCGCCCAATCCCTGACCAGGAATCACCCTTTCCCCTTCAGAGAGTGCACCAACTCCTAACTGTGAGATTAAAAGGGAAGGCGACAGAAGATGTCGCATTTATTCTCAATGAAACCACTTATGCGTTTCATTTTGGATCATTTTCACTGCATATCAGTTTCACGTTGCCATCGAGGTTTTTTTTACACAATAGGAAAATACCATTCGGCCCATCGTGCAGTATGGTTCATCAGATAGCCATCTGTTTTCGGTCCAGTGTACAGTTTTGGCAAGATACCTTGTGTGTTCTGATGTTTTCAACGCAAAATTCAGAAAAGGTTATCCCTGTGATCTTAAATCAGACAACAATGGGAGTGAGTTAAACACCGTCATACTAAAGTGAAAATCCGTCGAGCAACCCATTCACATTTTCACCCATAAAGTGAGTCACAGACACACATGCTCGGAGGTGGTGGCGGTTCGTGGCGGCAGGTGGAGGGACGGAGGATGTGGGCAGACGTTTCTGGATTATACCAGCTCCTTTTGCTTCAGTTCCGCTCTCCACCTACTGAAGACCACCCCCACCCCCACCACCACCCCCCCCCCCTCCCACACACACACGCACGTTTCTCTGATTAAAGGCAGCTTTAGCTGCAAGTAAAGCCAGTTTTCCAGACAATGAGAGACGTTACGATGAGCTGGAATTTAAAATGGACAATTGCCTCACATGCAACTTTCAAATTTGAAAACACACTGATCCGAAGTCTGCAGCTCCTCAAAATCTGTCGCACATTGAGGTGCATTACTAACAAATTCGAGACCCACTGATCCAATCCCTGCAGTACATAGAACATAGAAGAATACAGCGCAGTACAGGCCCTTCGGCCCTCGATGTTGCGCCGATCCAAGCCCACCTAACCTACACTAGCCCACTATCCTCCATATGCCTATCCAATGCCCGCTTAAATGCCCATAAAGAGGGAGAGTCCACCACTGCTACTGCAGGGCATTCCATGAACTCACGACCCGCTGAGTAAAGAACCTACCCCTAACATCTGCCCTTTACCTACCACCCCTTAATTTAAAGCTATGACCCCTTGTAATAGCTGACTCCATACGTGGAAAAACATTCTCACTGTCTACCCTATCTAAACCCCTAATCATCTTATACACCTCTATCAAGTCACCCCTAAACCTTCTTTTCTCCAATAAAAACAACCCAAAGTGCCTCAGCCTTTCCTCATACGACCTTTCTACCATACCAGGCAACATCCTGGTAAACCTCCTCCGCACCCGTTCCA
>NC_057717.1:18787749-18794869 GCF_004010195.1 Chiloscyllium plagiosum
CATCTTCCCCAGAAAGAACCCCAGTTATCCAAATACTGGAATCCCTCCCTCCTGCACCATCCCTGTAGCCACGCATTTAACTGTTCTCTCTCCCTATTCCTCGACTCTCTATCACGTGGCACGGGTAACAAACCAGAGACAACAACTCTGTTCGTTCTAACTCTGAGCTTCCAACCTAGTTCCCTGAAAGCCTGCCTAACATCTTCAGCGCTCCTCCACCTATGTCATTGCACACAAATCAGGAAGGCTTCGAAGTTCCAAAAGTCAGAGGCATACTCCATTATGTCACTGGGCCAACGGCAGCCGGAGGAACGACAGGTAGTCAATATGAAATGGAAACATGGACATCGGGGGAAACAGTATTCACAAGGTGAACAATCAGTAAAAATAATTATCGTCGCTGCTTCACATCGGATGTCCCACTTCGTGAAGCAATGTCTTTCAATGGCCAAGGAAACATATTTGCCCTCAGGTACCTGCTTCAGGGTCGCCTGCGCCTCTGCTGGAAGTTGCCATCATTTTTTTTCACAGTCACTCCGCGATTTTTTGATCCACTCCAGTGAAATATCTTTTCATACCTTGCGTCATGGGCTCTTCCAGTCAAGATACTGAACCAGGTCAGTGAGAAACCTCTGTTGGTTTGAATCCCGCGATGGAGAATCAGACGTGATGAACAGCGCCTTTTAGTGGTGGAACACCTTCACTACAATCTCACGCCTCAAAACGGGTCTCTGCACGCGTCAGCCTGTTCTTTACATTCCTGCATCACACCTACTGACCAACATCAGATTACCACAGCTCCACTTTCATTACTTTGAAACCCAAGGCGATAATATGAAGTGTTTGCAAAATTGAAGAGAGAAACTTTGTTGCCGAAGGTGGTTATGAAGGGATGGACAGGCACAAGGGTGTGTACAATTCAGGTCGCTTTGGATACTGTCAGCATTACCGGGGGGCCCGTGCTGAGGAGTTAAAGTTTGTATCGTCCAGACATAGATACAGTTCCTATTCAGGGAATGAAGGTTTAATTCTCTTCATGTGAATTGTCTGAATGAAAACGCATTCCTCGTTCCACACAGAAGACTTACCAGAATCCCTCCAGAATCAGCCCAGTGATTGCTTGAACCATGTAGAAGGACAATGACAGCAGACAGATACGATAGTGACCCCTTTAAATCTCCCTCCAATCATCTCACCTTCATGAGTTGGAAATATGTTGGTGTTCCTTCAGTGTCTCTGGGTGTAAATCCAGGAAATCCCGCGCTTGCTGCATAATGGCTGTACCACCGTGTGAAGGAGTTCAATGGTTAACAAAAGCAACTCATCTCCTCCATCTCTGGGGGATTTAGGGATGGACAGCGAGTCCTATTCCATTGAGTGATATCTTTATCCCAGGAATGCGTTTCTAACAGTGGCAGGTTCCAATCGGTAGTAAGTTGAGAAGTGGAGCAAGGAAGTGAAATTGACGTGAATGACAATGATGACTGGGAGGCATGAAGCAGGAAGTGAGTCTGGATCTGGTGGTGCAAGGCTCAGGGTCGCTGCTCATGGGTCAGCCTTTACTGCAAACTGTTTCCATTGGCTCACACACCATTCCTGGTGAATTCATGGCAATGACATGTTTCTCTTCGTGAGATTACCTCTATGTGTATTAAAGCCGTGAATACGCCCCAAGAGGATGAAAAATGTCCCCTTTCTTCTGTCAGTTTAACAGATACAAATTTGTGTTTGAAGCCAATGCAAGAGAAGATTGCCCTTTTATGTGCCTTTGCATTGAAAAATGTTCAATTGTGAAATGTCTGGTTTTGCAAAATCGGAGTTTGATTGCAAATCACACTGAGTAATATTGATACAGAAATGCATTTCCGAGTTACTGTGGTCATGTGGTTAAGGAACTGCACATATGGACGTTGCTTAAAACACCTCCTTGGTAAGCAGCTGACCATAGGGTCCAATCGCAGTTGCACCCGCTTGTTGTATTGATGCACTCCACTGAAATGTACTTTCATACTTGGATTCAGTGTCACTTCTAGTCAATATCCTGAACAAATTCAGCGAGAAACCTCTGGTCATTTCCAGCATGGAATTTGGAATCAGACGATTTGAACGAAGTCTTTATTGGGGCCGTCCCATCATCGCAGATCAACGCCTCAAAACGAGCCGCTGTTAGTATCAAACTGTTCTGTCCTTTCCTGCAGTAAATCAGGTTAACACAGCTCCGCTTTCCTCACATTGAAACCAGGGCGGCAATATGAATTGTTTGGAAACTTAGAGAGAGAAACATTGCTGCTGAAGATGATGATGACGTGAAGATCATGCACAGAGTCTGGACAGATCAGGTCACAAGTGTTACTGTCAGCTTCAGTAGGGTCCCTGGTTCGGAGTCTGAGTTTGAAAGGCCCAGACCGGGATACATTTCCCAGTCAGGAAATGAAGATTTATTTCTCTTCTTGTGAGTTATCTTATTGAATACTAACTTCTGCTTCCTCACAGAACACAGACCCAGACCAACCCAGTCATTGTTTGTACCTATCTAGAAGGATAATAGCAACAGATACACGAGAGAACTGTAAGCACAAATAACCCATCTAGGATCTGGCCTTTCTGAGTTGGAAATATCTCAGAAACTCTCAATTTAAAATGGGTGCTCACTGACAGAAAGGAGAAGTAAAAAGAACAATTGAAGGCCAGCGTTTCACCAGCTCAAGGCAACGGAATCAGCATTACAATCGAAAAAGTCAGTTGTCATTCAGAAAGTTGACATTTCTCGTCTACAGTAATATTCTGATAAATATGCTGATTTGCTCAGTAAAACTGACAATTACGCTAGCATTAAAACAATAAAATGAATAACTAGTCTGGTTCTGTCGATCTGAAACATTAAACCTGTTTCCCTCCACAGATGCTGCCAAGTCTGCCGAGTTTCTCTGTCAATTTCCGTTTCTGATTCCAAATTCCAGCATTCGCAGTGCTTTGTTTAAAGTTGCTCTGCATTAAGTATGGGACTACAGTTGATCAATTGTCAGCTCCATACTTCATTCCCTGCTTCGGGAAGACTGTCCTCACGATTAATGACACGAGGAAAACACCACTTGCTGCAACAGTGAGAAAACCGAATCCTCACCAACAGGCGAACAGGGAAAGCAAAAAGAAAAGGCACTGTGTGTTTTCATCACGAAACCGCTTTTGTCTTTTCATCTGTGATCATTTTAGCTGCAGGTTAGTTTCACCCTTTCTCCCGATTTTTACAGCCTGAAAAAGACCTTTCGGCCCATCTGCGGTGCGGGTCATTGGACTTGCATCTATTCTAGTCCCAGTTCCCATAAACCTGCGTTTCTGACGTTACCAGGGCGAATCTAAATGGGATTCTCCCTGTGATCTTAAATGACACAACAATGGGACTGAAGTTGGACATGGTCACATTATGTTGCCGAGGCACTCAACCTCATATTTACCCACAGATGGAAACAAACGGTGTGCTCAGGATTAGTCCCGTTCCATATGCTTCACATCCGCCAGTTTCTCCGGCCAGCTCACCGCAGCTGGTCAATGAGGTCAATGAGGTCTTCGGGCCATCAAGTCTGCACCAGTCCAAGACTGGCCCCTGACTATTTTCATCTCGTTTTCCAACGGTTGGCTCGTAACTCCAACAAGGTTGGGATGGAATTGTTCAACTCATAGTGTCGCAACTTCTCTGAGGATTTCTGCGTGTTTCACTGATGGTGAGGGTTGCAGAATTGCCACCATTCTCGACCTGTCTGAAATGTCTTTTTTCCCTTCTCCTGTGTTTTGTATGTGAAAGCTGAAGAAAGGGTGCAATTTTCCTTTTTATTTGTTGACATTACTGAATTGCAACCGAGAAGGATTCCAGGATGTGAGGATGAAGCCAAATGAATTTCAAGTCCATTGCCTTAAACACGCATCGACGATTACAGAACCACACTGTCCTCTTCATTTTCCAATTGTCTCTCATTGTGGAGCTGAGGAAGAGTGAATCATTATCGGGTTTGTTTGAATCCAATCACTTCACAGTTTGCAAAAGCGTTAAATTTTGGTGCATGGTGGGTCTGGTTATATCATCCTGATAGATGGTACGGACATTCATTTAAAACCAAGAACATGAATTGCAAGAGAAACTCAGAAGATCTTCCAGCATCTATGCAGAGAAAATCAGAGACAGCATTTCACATCGTCATCAGAACTCGGTACTCTCCCACAGGTACTGCCAAACCCGTTAGATTCGACAGAAGTTTCTGTTTTTGCTTCAGATTCCAAGAATCCACAGTTCTTTACATTAACCATTAAAGCAATGCAGAAACATCTTTGTGGTTCCTCACACGAAAGGGTTCCGTTTGGATAACATTTTCATGACCTCACTCGACACATGAAACTGTGCAATATCCAAAACAGATGCAGCAAGAACAACCATCGCTGTCGTCCTGGGGGCTCTTAAACCAGGAATCATTCATTTAACAGTCGAATGCGCTGAAACTTCTAACCTAACACCTTGCAAAATCCTCGAAAGCAGGCTGTGACTGACTTCCCACTTCAGTCTGCCCTTCCCAGAACGCCAACTGTCCTCTATCAGTTTTACTTTGCCAGAATATAGACTGAGACGTTCATTATGGCGACATGGGAATAGTCTGATCCCATCCACTACAGACACACCCATGTCACTGGGAACCAGCTCTCCTCCAACCCGGACCATCTCCCTTCGATACTCCCAGTGTCTTGTGTGGTCCCGAGTTATTTCATTGATCTAGAGTCCAGATGAGAATTGTATTCCTCATATACAGGAACGAGAATTCTTTCAATGTCTCCGATCAGTTCATGTGGCGTCCTCTTAAAGAAGGGGAAGGTGTCTTGACTGTTTCTGCTAAGCCTGACAGCCCGCCCTTCTTCATCCTCCTCTGATTCCATTTCTCAAAGAGTTCCCGAAGATTCACAAAGCTGGAAACTGTGTTATACAGGTTGCGCCTTTAACATTTGTGCACCTGCCAACTAACAATCTTTTCCCAAAATCTCTTCACAATCCTTTGTCTTTCACCGCGTCCAGGGATGAGAAGTCCCGTTTTGTGGAGAGATTCCCGAGGCTGGTGAGTTTCTCTTTGGAGTAAAGATGGTTAACCGGCAATTTCCTGTGGCTGTTTATAATGATAGGAGTGGGGACCGTGGGCATGGGCACTTTGACGAGTAGAAGCAAGTGTTGCCACTGACCAGAAGCAGTGAACAGAGGACTGGGATTCAAGGAATCTAATGAAAAGCTGCACTTCTGCGCAGTACATTCAAAGAATACTGCAGAAGTTCGATGGGTCTGGCAGTATCTGTGAAAAAATAAACAGAAATAACGGTTTGAGTGTGGTATATTTCTGATTGAGAACTCGAGCAGCCCAAGTCTAATCAAATGATTGGCCTGGCTTGCTGAAGTTTGAGTGAGAATGTACCCTGTAGGGGGTCGTTCAAGATGTAGGCGGCAGGATTTGACCCTACATGGGGAAATATCAATGGATTTTTAACCCATCGCCTTAATCACTCGGCCACGAATAGCCTTGCAGACATCTGGCTTAATATTTCTTATAGAATGGAGAGTGCCAACCTCAAACACCAGTATTTGGCATCTCTTGTCCGCAGCATGACCCCAGTATTCGTTGTCACCCTCTCTTGATTCAGAACGGAGGAGGATGCTGGGAGATCAAGTTGAATTACACACACATTGATGAAATATAAAATGGATTGGAAAGAACCGTTTTCATGTGGGGAGAGATTTATAACAGCAGTGGATCGAGAAAGAAAAATGTCCTTGTACTTGTCTAGGGCTTTCCCTGCCAGCTGAATTACGGCCAATGAAGTGCTTTTGAAAAGATTCACCATTGGCAAACCAAAGTGTAAATCTGGTCGATTTATTTAATCAGAGGGCAAAATAGGAAAATGTTTCAAATAAACACAGCTGGCACTGGACAGTGCAGACCTATTCTCAAGGGGTTGTTCTGCTTTTATTTACGCCTGGGACAATGTGGGAACAGGGGGTTTTCTAACAGCAGAAGGAGTCACAAATTTCAGACTCTGATGAGAAGGATATTCTTTCTTTCAGAGGGTAGCAAATCTATGGATTTCTATAGGTCCGAGGGCTGTGTTGGCTAGCTCTTTTCAAGACTGAGATAGACAAACATTTAGCTAATTCACAATCAAGGGCCAAGGAGATCAGGCTGAAAAGGGGGGGGGGGGTGTTGAGGATCAAACAAATCAGCCGTGATCTCATTGAAACCTGTCGCCCACGTGATCGGCTTAATTGTTTCCATCTGCTCTCATATCTTTGCTGTTATTTGGAAGATGCGAGACACCATTGTAAAAGAAGAAAAGCAGAAAGTAAGGAAGAGATGATTGCAGTCAAACTGTGTCAAAATTATTTATTAAAAGGAATACCATATTTGGCAATTTGCCAGATTTCTTGACTGACATGTCCAGCAGAGCTGATCAAGGGAGCTATTGATCTGAGTGTTCTTGGACAAGAAACAAACAAAGATTAGTGACATTTTTTTCTGACAAAACAAATGGCCTTTCCTGATGTTCACATTGAAAGAGATGGTTTCCAAGAAAAGACAGAGACGGAGTCACCTGTAAAGTAATCGATGACCAAGATATTACCCGCGTTGTTCTGTGGGACATATGTGATTTACTGATTATTGTTCTCCAAACTTCCTTTACAAATGAACCGGGAATGGAAGCGGGGAATTTAAAATCACCCATGATTATTGCTATCTTTTAATCACTCATACACTGGTTATTTCTTGTATGTTTTATCTCACATTGTGGATACAGAGAGTGGGCTTGTAAAGTGCATCTGCTGGTGAGTTCTTTTCTCACTATTCCTCATCTGTATTCAAACACATTCTGCATCCTTATCTCCTGAATGAAGGTAATCTCTAACCATTGTATAAGTGTCACCAAAACCTCTGCATTTCGCGCGCCTCTGTATATCATCTTCCAATATTAACTGATACTTTACTGTGTTGCAATTGTGCATAATATGAGAAAAACAAAATAGAGACCTGCGTTTCCAACGCAGCTAAACCGCAGATTACTGTCCAAAATACGATCACGGAAACACGCAGCGAACCAT
>NC_057717.1:18795369-18796681 GCF_004010195.1 Chiloscyllium plagiosum
GGATTGGTAAATGGGAGAAATGGTGCAGGGAAGGAAAGCACTAATTAGAGCCTTAGAGATGTATAGCACGAAAACAGACCCTTCAGACCAACTTGTCCATGTCCAAATGTAAGAATTGTGTAACCTCTACACCAAATTGGAGAATCATTGCAATAAAATACTAAATGGATAAATTTCGAATGGGCTTATCGAAATGTGAGAATTTTCAACAGGACATCAGGTAATGGGTGAATTAGTGCAATTCAGTGCTAATTGGGTGAGTTATGTTGTGTTGCAACTAAATGGGAGAATTGGGCAGGACAATACGTTTTGGGAGATTTAGAGTAGGGCATCCCTGAATTGGTCGAGGGCATCAGTCAGTATGAGGATTGGGGTAAGGCAACATGGAACCTGTTCAGGACATCAGTAATTGGGGGAAATGGTGCGAAGCAACACTGAATTGGAGAATTGGTGTGGGGTATCAGTAAATGAAAGACCTGGTGCAGGGTGCTGATAACTTCGAGAATTGGAGCAAATGGGAGAACACGGGCAGTGAATCAGTAAATAGGACAAATGTTGAAAAGGATTAGTGGCCCAGATTCAATACAGTGTACTACGAAATGGAGGAGTTGCTATTGTTCACCACGAAAGGGAAGATATGTGTAAGATCGGTAATTTGGAGATTTGATGCAGGGATTGCAAGATCAGAGAATTCTGGCAGCAGAATACGAAATGGGAGAATTGTTGCAGGGAAATACTGAATGGAAGAAATGATGCACAGTGGAGCTCAATTACAGAATGGGTGCATGGCAACAGGAAATGGTAGAATTACAGTAGCACACCCTTAATTGATCGAATTGGGCTCGGGCATAGTAAATGGAAGAAATAAGTACAGGGATATGAGTAACTGTGTGATTAGCTGGAAACAATAAATGGGAGATTCAGTGCAGAGAGCCGTTACATCGGAAAATGGGTGGGAGTGCCAACGTATTTTCTATAATACAGGAGGAAGCAGCGACTCTGCTCCAGCTCCTTTATTTTCTATAATACAGGAGGAAGCGGAGACGCTGCTCCAGCTCCTTTATTTTCTATAGTAAAGGAGGAAGCAGTGACGCTGCTCCAGCTCCTTTATTTTGTATAATACTGGAGAAAGTAGGGACACTCCTCCAGGTCCTTTATTTTCTATGATGCAGGAGGACGCAGTGACTCTGCTCCAGCTCCTTTATTTTCTATAATACAGGAGGAAGCAGTGACGCTGCTCCAGCTCCTTTATTTTCTATAATACAGGAGGAAGCAGTGAAGCTGCTCCAGCTCCTTTATTTTCTATACTACA
>NC_057717.1:18796722-18799358 GCF_004010195.1 Chiloscyllium plagiosum
GCACCTCCGAAATCCTGATGAAGACCTTTGCCCGAAACGTCGATTTTCCTGCTCCTCGGATGCTGCCTGACCTGATGTGCTTTTCCAGCACCTCTCTGATCTAAGCTCTGAAATGCACTCTTTCAGAGTTCCATCAACCGCATACCATGTACTTCTCAAGCAGGCGACTTCTACTGCCTTCCAAAGGTACACAAAGACAACACACCAGGATGTCCCATCATATTAGGCAATGGGACCCGATGTGAGAACCTCACAGCCAATGTCAAATGCATCTTGAAAGCCATGAGGCCGAGTACCCCAGCTTCTGCCACGACAGAACATTGGGACACAGGCAGATTTCAACCTCACACCTTCAAGGCTGAATCTGAGCTGAGGTGGCACCTATTGTTAAAGATTTACCTGAAAATTTAGCTATTTTTACATACTGTTTACATATGAAACAACAAAATCGAACATTTCTAAAAGTATACAGACTGAGCAGACAATACCCTTTCATTTTTAAATACGTCATTTCAGTGCCATCACCCTGTAATCTTTTACTATAAATTCTGTGTCGTATGATGTTATGCTCCACAACCACCTGATGAAGGAACAGTGCTTCTAAAGCTGGTACTATCAAATAAACCTGTTGGACTATAATCTGATGTTGTGTGATTATTTAATTTTGTCCACCCCAGTCCAACACCGGCACCTCCAAATCTTTACTACATATTGTTTACACTAACTCACACGCAGTTCAGGTCAGTTTAGCACAATGACTCTGTTCCTCTTTTTGTGAGGTTCCCTGTGTATATTAACACATTTAATGGGCCCCGAGAGGATGAATACATTCTCCTTATCCTGTCAGTTTAAACAGTTGAACATTTCAGTTTGAAGCCAATGAAAGAGGAGATTGTCGTTTTCTGTACAATTGCAGTGCAGAACATTCAGCCATAAACTGTCTTTGCAAAATTGGGGGATGAATGCAATTCTCACTGAGCAACATTAATACAGCAAACACAATTCCGAGTTACTGTTATCAATTGGTTAAGGAACTGGGATGAGAAAACCACTTGCGGTGTGGTGCCGTGGCTCAGTTTGTTAACTTGCCGACATCATAAACAGCCCACCAAGATTTCACATCGTAGTGGTGCCTGTGTATTTTACCAAATGCATAGTTGTTTCAAAATCTCCCAAGTCAGTGTTGCTCATCAGTCAACCATACGTCCTGTTTGAGTGTCAGCCTGTTTTGGTGAACCTGATCTGCTCCCTGGTTTAGTTCCTCCAGTGGATATTGTTTCTTCCGAACTATTAATTCAATCTGGAGTTTCCTTCCTGTGTTTGACAAGAACTTTTGCTTCTACTCCTCCTTTATTACGCATCGTTCATTTCCAGTCTGTTGGGAATAACGAGGTGAGGCAGGAGATATGGCAGACTTGCCCGCAAATGTTGCAGTGATGGCGCAGACACCAAGAGCTGTTCACCCTAATTCTCTGCTGTCAACATTCATCCATTCCACACCAACAGGAAATACGTCATTGCACTCCTGTCGTTGTGGTTCGCACTGTGATTGCGGTTTCTTTTCTTGTTATGAAATCTATTTAGAACTCGAAAGGATCATAATATTTGGAGGAGGGAATGACTCCTCACCTCAGGC
Organism: Chiloscyllium plagiosum; assembly: GCF_004010195.1. Taxonomy (NCBI): domain Eukaryota; kingdom Metazoa; phylum Chordata; class Chondrichthyes; order Orectolobiformes; family Hemiscylliidae; genus Chiloscyllium; species Chiloscyllium plagiosum. The sequence goes on from NC_057717.1 coordinate 18,798,359, forward strand.
ATAAGTGTCAGACACATTATTCAGAGAATGTGAGCCCAATCCCACACATGCTACCGAAGGGGAAGAAAGCCTGTTAGCTGGTCAACTCTCAATTTGTCTCCGAATGTCAGGCTTTTCAAAGAGCAGAAATGGGAAATGAGGAATATGGGCAGACCAAGAGTCCGAGAATGGGAAAGAGGGTCAGGTGTATGCACAGAGAAAGAAAGAAATATGGAGACGCATATTGAAGGAGATACTGAAAGAACCAATTCTCCAATCGACATGTCTGCTGACTGACAGAAACAAATAGTAAAAACAAGGGAACTATTCAGCACAGCCTTTCACAGCCAACAAAGTCATTTTGAAGTTTCAACATTGACGGTTGTAAGCTAATGAAAGATTTTGGTTAATATCCTGACTGGGAAAACTGATCGTTTTACCGAAAATATAATACAGAAATGTCGAAGTAACCTCGCTCTGCCGATATGAAGCATTAACTCTGTTTCTCTCACTGTCGTACTAAGTTTTTCTATCAAACCTTGGTTTTGGTTCCGATTTCAAACATCTGCAATCCTTTGTTTCATATTATTCTTAACAACGTTTGAGACAAAACCAATGACCTGACGGCTTCAGCAAATCGGTCAGAAATACTGTTAGCAAGATATCTTTGCAGAACGCATCGCCCATTCCCTGACCAGGAATCACCCTTTCCCCCTCCGAAAATGCACCAACTCCTAACCGTGAGATTAAAAGGGAAGGCAACAGAAGCTGTCGCATTTATTCTCAATGAAACCACTTATGCATTTCATTTTGGTTCATTTTCGCTGCACATTAGTTTCTCGTTGTCTTCGAGGTGTTGTTAACACGAAAGGAAAATACCATTCGGCCTATCGTGCAGTATGGCTCATCAGATAGCCGTCTGTTTTCGATCCAGTGTCCAGCTTTGACAGGATACTTTGTGTGTTCTGTTGTTTTCACCGCAAAATTCAGAAAAAGATTATCCCTGCGATCTTAAACGAGA
>NC_057717.1:18802892-18804318 GCF_004010195.1 Chiloscyllium plagiosum
GTTGTCATTCAGAAAGTTGACATTTCTCGGCTACTGTAATATTCTGATAAGTATGCTGATTTGCGAAGTAAAACTGACAATTACTCTAGTATTAAAACAATAAAATGCATAATTAGTCTGGTTCTGTCGATCTGAAACATTAAACCTGTTTCTCTCCACAGATGCTGCCAAGTCTGCTGAGTTTCTCTGTCAATTTCCGTTTCTGATTCCAAATTCCAGCATTCGCAGTGCTTTGTTTAAAGTTGCTCTGCATTAAGTATGGGACTACACTTGATCAATTGTCAGCTCCATATTTCATTCCCTGCTTCGGAAAGGCTGTCCCCACGATTAATGACATGAGGAAAACTCCACTTGCTGCAACAGTGAGAAAACCGAATCCTCACCAACAGGCGAACAGGGAAAGCAAAAAGAAAATGCACTGTGTGTTTTCATCATGAAACCGCTTTTGTCTTTTCATCAGTGATCATTTTAGCTGCAGATTAGTTTCTCCCTTTCTCCCGATTTTTACAGCCTGAAAAAGGCCTTTCGGCCCATCTGCGGTGCGGGTCATTAGACTTGCATCTATTCTAGTCCCAGTTCCCATAAACCTGCGTTTCTGATGTTACCAGGGCGAATCTAAATGGGATTCTCCCTGTGATCTTAAATGACACAACAATGGGACTGAAGTTGGACATGGTCACATTATGTTGTAACTCCGCTGAGGAACTCAACCTCATATTTACCCACAGATGGAAACAAACAGAGGGCTCAGAATTAGTCCCGTTCCATATGCTTCACATCCGCCAGTTTCTCCGACCAGCTCACTGCAGCTGGTCAATGAGGTCTGCAGCACAGAAAATGCCCTTCGGGCCATCAAGTCTGCACCAGTCCAAGACTGGCCCCTGAATATTTTCATCTCGTTTTCCAACGGTTGGCTCGTAACTCCAACAAAGTTGGGATGGAATTGTTCAACTCATAGTGTCGCAACTTTCTCTGGGGTTTTCTGCGTGTTTCACTGAGGGTGAGGGTTGCAGATTTGCCACCATTCTCGACCTGTCTGAAATGTCTTTTTTCCCTTCTCCTGTGTTTTGTATGTGAAAGCTGAAGAAAGGGTGCAATTTTCCTTTTTATTTGTTGACATTACTGAATCGCAACCGATAGGATTCCAGGCTGTGAGGGTAAAGCCAAATGAATTTCAAGTCCATTGCCTTAAACACGCATCGGCGATTACAGAACCACACTGTCCTCTTCATTTTCCAGTTGTCTCTCATTGTAGAGCTGAGGAAGAGTGAATCATTATCGGGTTTGTTTGAATCCAATCACTTCACAGTTTGCAAAAGCGTTAAATTTTGGTGCATGGTGGGTCTGGTTATATCATCCTGATAGATGGAATGGACATTCATTTAAAACCAAGAACAGGAATTGCAAGAGAAACTCAGCAGATCTT
>NC_057717.1:18804730-18823172 GCF_004010195.1 Chiloscyllium plagiosum
TTCTCCCCGTGTCTGCGTGGGTTTCCTCCGGGTGCTCCGGTTTCCTCCCACAGTCCAAAAGATGTGCAGGGTCAGGTGAATTGGCCATGCTAAATTGCCCGTAGTGTTAGGTAAGGGGTAAATGTAGGGGTATGGGTGGGTTTCGCTTCGGCGGGTCGGTGTGGACTTGTTGGGCCGAAGGGCCTGTTTCTACACTGTAATGTAATCTAATCTAATCTAATCTAATCATCCACTACAGACACACCCAAGGCACTCAGAACGAACTCTCCTCCAACCCGGACCATCTCCCTTCGATACTCCCAGTGTCTTGTGTGGTCCCGAGTTATTTCATTGATCTAGAGTCCAGATGAGATTTGTATTCCTCATGTACAGGAACGATAATTATTTTAATGTCTCCGATCAGTTCATGTGGCGTCCTCTTAAAGAAGGGGAAGGTGTCTTGACTGTTTCTGCTAAGCCTGACAGTCCGCCCTTCTTCCTCCTCCTCTGATTCCATTTCTCAAAGAGTTCCCGAAGATTCACAAAGCTGTAAAATGTGTTATACGGGTTGCCCTTTTAACATTTGTGCACCTGCCAACTAACAATCTTTTCCCAAAATCTCTTCACAATCCTCTGTCTTACACCGCGTCCAGGGATGAGAAGTCCCGTTTTGTGGAGAGATTCCCGAGGCTGGTGAGTTTCTCTTTGGAGTAAAGATGGTTAACCGGCAATTTCCTATGGCTCTTAATAATGATGGGATTGGGAACCGTGGGCATGGGCACTTTGACAAATAGAAGCAAGTGTTGCCACTGACCAGAGGCAGTGAACAGAGGACTGGGATTAAAGGAATCTAATGAAAAGCTGCACTTCTGCGCAGTACATTCAAAGAATACTGCAGAAGCTCGATGGGTCTGGCAGTATCTGTGAAAAGATAAACAGAAATAACGGTTTGAGTGTGGTATATTTCTGATTGAGAACTCGAGCAGCCCAAGTCTAATCAAATGATTGGCCTGGCTTGCTGAAGTTTGAGTGAGAATGTACTCTGTAGGGGGTCGTTCAAGATGTAGGCGGCAGGATTTGACCCGACATGGGGAAATATCAATGGATTTTTACCCCATCGCCTTAATCACTCGGCCACGAATAGCCTTGGAGACATCAGGCTTAAAATTTCTTATAGAATGGAGAGTGCTAACCTCAAACACCAGTATTTGGCATATCTTGTCCGCAGCATGACCCCAGTATTCGTTGTCACCCTCTCTTGATTCACAACGGAGGAGGATGCTGGGAGATCAAGTTGAACTACACACACATTGATAAGATATAAAATGGATGGGAAAGATCCGTTTTCATGTGGGGAGAGATTTATAAACACAGCAGTGGATCGAGAAAGAAAAATGTCCTTGTACTTGTCTAGCGCTTTCCCCGCCAGCTGAATTACGGCCAATGAAGTGCGTTTGAAAAGATTCACCATTTGCAAACCAAAGTGTAAATATCGTCGATTTATTTAATCAGAGTGCAAAATAGGAAAATGTTTCAAATACACACAGCTGGCACTGGACAGTGCAGACCTATTCTCAGGGGGTTATTCTGCTTTGATTTACGCCTGGGACAATGTGGGAACAGGGGGTTTTCTAACAGCAGAAGGGGTCACAAATTTCAGACTCTGATGAGAACGATATTCTTTCTTTCAGAGGGTAGCAAATCTATGGATTTCTATAGGTCAGAGGGCTGTGAAGGCTAGCTATATTCAAGACTGAGATAGACAAACATTTAGCTAATTCACAATCAAGGGCCACGGAGATCAGGCTGAAAAGGTGGTGGGGGGGAGGGGGTGTTGAGGATTAAACAAATCAGCCGTGATCTCATTGCAACCTGTCGCCCACGTGATCAGCTTAATTGTTTCCATCTGCTCTCATATCTTTGCTGTTATTTGGAAGATGCGAGACACCATTGTAAAAGAAGAAAAGGAGAAAGTAAGGAAGAGATGATTGCAGTCAAACTGTGTCAAAATTATTTATTAAAAGGAATACCATATTTGGCAATTTGCCAGATTTCTTGACTGACATGTCCAACAGAGCTGATCAAGGGAGCTATTGATCTGAAAGTTCTTGGACAAGAAACAAAGATTAGTGACATTTTTTTCTGACAAAACAAATGGCCTTTCCTGATGTTCACAGTGAAAGAGATGGTTTCCAAGAAAAGACAGAGACTGAGTCACCTGTAAAGTAATCGATGACCAAGACATGACTCGCGTTGTTCTGTGGGACATATGTGATTTACTGATTATTGTTCTCCAAACTTGCTTTACAAATGAACCGGGAGTGGGAGCGGGGAATTTAAAATCACCCATGATTATTGCTATCTTTTAATCACTCACACACTGTTTATTTCTTGTATGTTTTATCTCACATTGTGGATACAGAGAGTGGGCTTGTAAAGCGCATCTGCTGGTGAGTTCTTTTCTCACTATTCCTCATCTGTATTCAAACACATTCTGCATCCTTATCTCCTGAATCTCTAACCATTGTATAAGTGTCACCAAAACCTCTGCATTTCGCGCGCCTCTGTATATCATCTTCCAAGATTAATTGATACTTTACTGTATTGCAATTGTGCATAATATGAGAAAAACAAAATAGAGACCTGCATTTACAACGCAGTTAAACCGCAGATTACTGCCCAAACACGATCATGGAAACACGCACCGAACCAACAGACAACACAGAATAAGTTCAGCACTAGAGGACATGCCAGGAACAACACCAGAAACACAACAGAAATATTTCTCTGCGCTACTATGTTGGATGTATTTCTCAATGAGCATTCGAGAGTTACATGTGTTCCATCAGGAGTGACGTCACACCCGGAAGTAACCAGTGTCACAGACGGTCATGTGATCCAAGTTCCAAGCCCCAGAATCCGAGACACTCAGTGCCCTGTGGATGGCTACAAGGAACAGCCGTCCGTGGCGTTTATGGCTTAGTTGAACTTTATGAATGCAGCACGCTAGTTGTCGGCCTTTTTCTCCTTTATAGTGTTTCATGCAGTCGCTGCGACTGCATGAGTCCGACTGTCAGTTCCCAGCAATTTACTTTCATAAAGGGGACCATGCTTTTCAAATTGCTTGGTGGCATATCCTCGTTGCGAATTTCGTGTGCCAGACATCTGGGAATGAAGTCGTGGGGATATCCATTCTTGGCAAAGAAATTGTATGGCAGTCCCGAATTGTCCCGACCAGCTATCCCGAGTAGCAATCCGTACAGACGGCAAGGTTTGGGAGAACAGCTCAATAGTAATAGGACAGGGCAAACAGAAGGCAGCCAGAGAGTTTCTAGAAGCAGGGTACTCATCCACGGATCCCATCAATAAGCAGATTCATCTGGACCCAGTCTGTAACCCCAAACACCGGAAGCAGCGGGAATGAAACCAAATCAATTCCAACTGCCACAGGACAGCAGCGCTTCACAACAGGCTCTGCAGCCCTGAGCATGTCACCCAGAAATGTGAGGAAAATGCTGCAAACCATCTTCCCAGCTCCGCCAAACATTCCAACAACAACTCCAGGAGGCACACGAGATCAACACCTTTCTGCTCCAAAACGCTCCGGTTTTCTGCAGCAGAGTATTGTACCCTGAACCCCCGGGAGCAAGGTGAGGATGCCAACCCGTACACGGCCAGGAACGGCAGTGAGAGCGAGGGCAACAGCTGCCATCGTCGGATGGACAGCCACAATTGGTCACCGTTTTCCCTGAAAGTGAGTGGAGATTGATATTTCATTGCTGGTGTGAAACCAGGTCCTACACTGAATCTGCTCGCCGGTTTTTGTTGCTGTGGTGAAACGGTGGGCAATCACGGTGTGAAACGTTGTTCTAGCTCTCTGGTTTCCTTCATTCCTGTCCTGGTCAGCGAGGCTGGGGATTGGTCCTCTCCATCAGATGGAGGTACCAGCGCATTGTTGACCCAATTTAATCAAGATTTCATTGGTCATCTTCACTTCTCATGGTTCATTGTTGCTCTGTTTTGTTGTATGTGACTTGAGCACTTTCTGGGACTTGACAATGCATTAAAGCTCCAGTATGTTTGGAAGCACGGTTTGGAATTGTCTCGCTGCCATTTGTGTGAGCAGTACATGACATAGACGACTCAGCATGCCAGTGTGTCTCGCAATGGTTCCGCCTTTTCTGTTTTGCTTCAGTTCCACCCTAAGATCTGTCAGTTTTTGGATTCGCTGGAGTGCAGAGGGGGTAAAACAATTTGTGTGGTATTTTTCTTCAGGCCAAACTCCAACCTCCAGGAAACATAGCCAAACGCGCTGAGTAACAAACAGCACGCGTTTTTTTAGTAAATGGTCTATTCAAGCTGGTGTCAGCTTCTGGAGCGTCTCAGAGTTGCCAAGCACGGAAACAAACCCTGCTATCTAACTTGCCATTGCTAAACAGATAACCGAAATTAATCGAACCATATTTGCCAAAATTTGTCCGTTATCTCTCTGAAACCTTTCAGATGCCTTTGAAATGTTGTGAGCGCACCAGTCTCTGCCAGTAAATATGGCAATTCTTTCTGTACACACGGAAATGTCTGTTTGCAAAGCAAGTGTCCCTCAAATCCCCTTTAAATGTTACTGTTCTCACATTAAGCCAATGTTATCTCGCTTTGAACTCATGTGCCTTGTGAAAAATTACTCCCTGACTCTTTTCTCTGTCCGTCTGCCTCATGTCTTTATAAAATTCTGGAAGGCCATTCCTCAGCCCTGAAGCTCCAGGGAAAACTGTCGAAGCCTATTCAGCTTCGTGCCATGGTCCAAACAGTGCAAACCCTTTCAAATACTTTCGAAATTGCACCACGTTCGTGACTGAATGCGCGATCTGTTAGTGCCTGAAATGAAGCGATGCTGAAACACTAGTAATGACAATTTTGACGGTTTGTTGTTGTAGGGTAGCGTGGCCGAGTGGTATAAGGCAGTGGGTTTAAGCTCCAGTCTTTATCGAGTTGTGGGTTCGAATCCCACCGCTACCAGGATCGTGGCACTGTTCTAGTGCAGACAGTTGAATATAGCCTGAACCTGTGTAGGGCCTCAGGCCTCTGATCCACACTGACTCTGAAAGCAGTATGAGCCTCCTCAACCACTCTGCCAGTTTCTGTGTCTCAAATTGCCTGAACGTTTGGTGGTTCGAGCCCGCCCTTAGCACCGAGCCTCAATGATCTCACTTCAAGCATTGAGACAAACCATGTACCAACACTGCAACCAGGAGAACTCACCCGGGTCTGTAGCTGGATGTGGCCTCAATCTCTCCAAGGCCCCGCTGCCAACATAAAGCGGCTACAGCGACTTCCTGCTCAACCGCTGATTGAAGCTGCACATGGACACAGCACATTGGAAAATCCTTCCCCAGGAACGGCTCTTCCCGTGTGAGAGGGACAACAATTCCACTTTAAAATGGAAACTCTTCAGAAGATAAACACAACTCCTGTCTCGCCAATAAGAAGTGGGAAAAGTTGTTGGCAGGAAGGATAGAGAAAGTGCTGACTGTGAGGACTCTGTCTCGTCAGCAGGTGGGATTCCTTACACGCCAAACAGAAATGCTTGTGTTTCCTTAGGTAATTTCCCAATTGATTTACCGTCTGCCAGAGTGACTGGGAATCACTTCGGCGACCTAAAGATGAGGATAAAAATATGAAAATATTTATATTGAATCTTAAATCCAGAGACAAGTGCTAAATAGATAGTAATGTTCTGAAGGAGTAATAACTGAGAAATGGAAAGTGTGGATGATGACATTTGTGATTGGGAGGAATAAACTGGATCCTTGCAAATTGCAATGCCAGGTGAAATATGCTCAGTATGAAATGACACACTCATCAATCGTGAGACAGGCCCAGGTACTTTAGTCGGTAGAGCATGAGATGCTTAATCTCAGGTACGTAGGTTTAAGTCTCACGATGGACCCTTTCACTCCTTTAAAGAAATCCAGCCCTCTGCTCCACTTGCAGTATGGCAACCCAGTGCAGGGGCTGTTTTTGACACGTCGATCCGACTATGTTTGATCACACGTCGGTTTCTGAATGAAAGCTGTCTCCACTTTCCTGGAAGTTCCAGCGACAAGTTTATCATTGGAGCCGAATATGCGATGAATGGTGTCACTTTCAAAACGTCAGGTTCCACTCCCAACGTGCACCAAACAAAGTGCTCAGAGACACAGAACGCGAATGGTTACTTGTTGTGGGGGTCTGACAGTGACCGCTCAATGTCAAATGGTCATGAACCAAAATCAAGTGATTCAGACCGTTCTGAGGGAAACCGAAGGGAACTCTCCCTGAAAGTTTCACAATTCACACGGAAAATGATCTTGTGTGCTCATGGGGGTTCACGTAATGAACAGGTTATTGTCAATAACAGGGGTGGTGGTGGGGCAGGATTGTGAGGTTTCAGAGTGGGACAGATGTGATCTGGGTGAACGGGTAAGTCAAACACCCCCAGACCATGGGAGAGCTGATTGGTCCAGGATCACTCCCATCTTCTGTTTCGGAACCAACACATGAAATTGCTGGAAAATCTCAGCAGGTCTGCTCACATTTTTGAAAGGAAGAGAGTTAAGACTTCGGGACTAGTGACATTTCTTTTTGCATGTCCATCTCCCTCTGGATTGGTGCACTCTTCTCTTTTATTGACTATCTTCTGACTTCCAACTTTATACTCAGCTTCTCTTTTATTTTATTTTCCTCTCCAACCATTTTCCCAGTTTGTAAATTTGTATCAGATCTGTCCCATCTTTCACTTTGTCCATTTATGTCCGGAGAACTTGGAAATGAACAATTAACTCTGTATCTCATTCCTTCGACACCAGATGACCAGAGACCAGAAGGTATAGGATGACGGTTAGAGCTTTCAGCCCATAGTCTGCTCTGCCATTCGATCATGGCTAATACGGTTCTCAATCCCATTCTCCAGTCTTCTCCCTGTAACACTCATTCCCCTGAATTTAGGACCCAGTCTTTTTTCCCAGACTGGGTCTGCATCCGGCCCAACCCCCTGCACATCTGCTTGTGGCTGTTACACCGTGTCTCTGGGTGATCGAGCTGAGTTTCAGTCCCGCACGGCAAACCCAATCTGTTCTGAGCAACGCAATAACCGCTGGGGGACATCTCGATCAGGTCTCTGGCCCCACTGTGTTTGTGCGGGGGAGCGGTTATCACCTTCACCTCCCATGGGAAGTGTCGGTGCTTCAAATATCCGGGCAGTCAGAACGATCAGCTTGTGTGTGAACATAGATGGAGGTAACTGCTCTCTGACCTGGTCAGTAAACCTTACTCTGCATGTCCCTGCCCATTCCTGCCGTTGTCGTGAAAGGGAATGCAAGTCCAATTAATTGCCGTGTACGATTTTATTCGATACACATTCTTCCTTGCTCAGAATATAAGTGGATATTGCCAGCACAGATAATCACTATTTTGAAGAATGCAGTCGGCGGGCCCTGATACTTTCTGGAGAGTAGAAGCATCAGTTTCTGCAGAAAGTGGCCTAGTTCAGAGCTGAGCAGAAATATTGTTGTTCCCGCTTTAAGGGCGACAGTTTTCCAGATGGTGATCGATGGGACTTTATTGCAGCCTCATCAGCAAACCTTGTTTTGCGTTTACTCGCCCATCATTACTCTAGTGGTGAAAAGAAGCCTAATTCCAAATAACTGCTGCGTGAATTTCTTTTCAAATTTCACTACGCAGTTACCGTGAATATGTGGCGATGTCTACAGCCCTGCTGGCCATCCTGTTTTACATTGCTCTGTCCCGGCGCTACAGGGAAAATTGCCTGCGCCTATTCAGCCTCGCCCTACATTCCAAACTCGGCAAACCTGGCAAACTTGTTTGTCTGTATTTCCTGAGCATTTTCACGTGATATCCTTTATTTTTTTTCAATCATGCTAATAACCCTGGTCACCATTGGTCTATTCGGAACGGAAATGTCAGTGTTGGATGAAGATCAATGGCTCGGTGGCTCGGTTGTGACCTCGTTATTCCATTTGGGTCACACCCGAAACATCTCTAGTTCAAACCCAGCAGGAGCAACTTTGTTCCCTTGGGACAGATGGATTGGTGGGAATGGAGCGCTCCTGCTGGTTATTCTCATCACGAACCCTGGCTTTGAATTTGCTAGCCCATATCTGCTGCCATGGTGAAAAGGAATACCATCAATTGCTGTGTTAAACTTTGTTCAGTTTCTCTCCTCGGATAAAGTGAGGACTGGAGATGATGAAACGCTCCGAAAACAAACGGCGGTTTTCCTGCTGCTCGGATGCGGCCTGACCGGATGTGCTTTTCCAGCACCACACTCACAACTAATTTTCTCTCCTCCCGGATCGACGATATGAGTCGATTGTAGATCTTCTCCTGCCGTCCATTTTAAGGGTACAGTTTCCAGAACTGATCCTTTCTGCACCAAAACTATCACATTTGCTTTCCATGTGAAGGCAGCCTGGTTCAGTGACAAGGAAAGCACTCATTTGCTCGGGTCACAGCGAACACTGGTTACCTGATGTAATCTCTGTCAAATGTATTCCAAAGTAGGCTCTGAAACGCCTCATTTGGACCCGAGCATTTCTAAACCTGCGTGAACTAAAACCAGAAAACCTCAGTCATGGTTTGGAGCAGTTCACATACTCGAGTTTCCAAGCAGAAGGCATGGTTACCGCTCATTCAGTCAACAACAGGTATGAAAAGGTTTACATACTCAGATGAACTACTTGACTCATGCTCTCATACAGTCACTATTTCTTTTTTCTGAATAAACGCAAGGGCGCCTTCTGCCTTCTCTTGTACTCTAGTACTTTGGCGCTCTCGCCACCGTGACACGGGTTCTATTCCCGATCAAGGAATGCATGCTTGTTCTGCACACACATCGTGGTAAGAATATTTCTGACTACTTTTCCAAAGCTGGCAGAACATCGGCTTTGTGCCAACCGTTTTAAAGTTGAACAGAAAACCAAGAGATGCAGATGTTGAAAATCTGAACCAAAAACAAGAATTGACGTGTAAACTGAATAGTCCTGACAACATCTGTGGGGAGAAATCGAGACAATGATTCACAACCACAGAACCAGATTAGTTCTTCATTTCTAGACCACAATGCCGGGATAATGGTCAGTTTTATCTGTTGAATGAGGATAGTTGTCCAATTCCTTTTTATTTTTCCAGTTAGCAGCCACGTCGACCCGAGAATTGGTTATTTTAGTGTCTACCTCAAGATGGGTCTCTAATTTTCTGTCTTTATCTCTGTGTATCTACCTCACCCTTTTTCATATTCTTTGACCATTTATTTGCCAATATCCCTCATTTCCCATTCCTACACTTTGAAAAGCCTGACGTTCAGGGATAGTTTGAGAATTGAGCTGCTGAGAGGTTTTCTGGAACCTGGCAGGAGACTGTACAACTTGGCTCACATTCTACGGATAATACGTCTGCCACTTGGATGTTATACAAGGGGCCATTTCTTCCTCAAAATATTGTAACCCTTTCGAAATTAAAGTTGTATTCCTTATCCAATAGAAAAAGAAAATACACCATGGAAGCATTACTGATGCTGTAAAATGAATGAATGGCGACAACAGAGAATGAGGGTGATCCACTCGTGGTTTCTGTGCCATAACCACAAAATCCCACGGCCTTTCTGCAGTGTCTCCTGCCTCACCTCGTTATTCCCACCAAACCTGGAATGAAGGAGGGAGAATAAAAGTGGAGGAGAAGAAGGAGTACTTTTGGAACAGCGGCAAGAATCTCCAGGTTGGTGTATTGGTTAGGAAGAACAACATGCACTGCTGGATCTAAACCATGAGAAAGGAGTGGGTTTGCCAAACCATAACAAGCTCGAAATCAAACAGGATGCTGAGTCGCTTCATCAGCAACACGACACTTAATAAAAGGTGAACCTACGAGCCTTCATTACAACAAGCGGACCTATGGTCAGCTACTGACCAAGGAGGGGTTTTCAATAACTAAGCAACGTCCATATGTGCAGTTCATTAAGCACATGACCACAGTAACTCGGAAATACATTTCTGTATCAATACTACTCAGTGTGATTTGCAATCAAACCCCGATTTTTCCAAACCAGACATTTCACGATTGAACATTCTTCAATGCAAAGGCACATAAAATGGCAATCTTCTCTTGCATTGGCTTTAAACACAAATTTGTATCTGTTTAAACTGACGGAACAAAGCGGGACATTTTTCATCCGCTTAAGACATATTGACGGCTTCAATACACACAGAGGTAATCTCACACGAAGAGGAACAGCGTCATTGCCATGTATTGACCAGGAATGGTGTGTGAGCCAATGTAAACAGTTTGCAGTAAAGGCTGACCCATTAGCAGCGACACTGAGCCTTGCACCACCAGATCCAAACTCACTCCCTGCCTCATGCCTCCCAGTCACCATTGTCATTCAATTCAATTTCACTTCCCTGCTCCACTTCTCAACTTACTACCGATCTCCTGCAGGTATCCGATTGGAACCTACCACTGTTAGAAACGCATTCCTGGGATAAAGATATCACTCAATGGAATAGGGCTCGGTGTCCATCCCTAAATCCCCCAGAGATGGAGGAGATGAGTTGCTTTTGTAAACCATTGAACTCCTTCACACGGTGGTACAGCCATTATGCTGCAAGCGCGGGATTCCCCGAATGTACACCCAGAGACATTGAAGGAACACCAACATATTTCCAACTCAGGAAGGTGAGATGATTGGAGGGAGATTTGAAGGGGTCACTATCGTATCTGTCCGCTGTCATTGTCCTTCTACATGGTTCAAGCAATCACTGGGCTGATTCTGGAGGGATCCTGGTAAGTCTTCTGGGCGGAACAAGGAATGCGTTTTCATTCAGACAATTCACATGAAGAGAATTAAACCTTCATTCCCTGAAAGGGAACTGTATCCATGTCTGGACGAAACAAACTTTGACTCCTCAGCACGGGCCCCCCGGTAATGCTGACAGTATCCAAAGCGACCTGAATTGTACACACCCTTGTGCCTATCCATCTCTTCATAACCACCTTCGGCAACAACGTTTCTCTCTTCAATTTTGCAAACGCTTCATATAATTGCCTTGGGTTTCAAAAGTAAAGAAAGTGGTGCTGTGGTAATCTGATGTTGGTCAGTAGGTGTGATGCAGAAATGTACAGAACAGGCTGACGCGGGCTAAGACCCGTTTTGAGGCATGAGATTGTAGTGAAGGGGCTGTTCATCTTGTCTAATTCTCCATCCCGGGATTCAAACCAACAGAGGTTTCTCACTGGACTGGTTCAGGATCTTGACTGGAAGAGGCCATGACGCAAGGTATGAAAAGATATTTCACTTGAGTGAATCAAAAATTCGCGGAGTGACTGTGAAGAAAATGATGGCAACTTCCAGCAGAGGCGCAGGCGACCCTGAAGCAGGTACCTGAGCGAAAATATGTTTCATTGGCCATTGAAAGACATTGCTTCACGAAGTGGGACATCCGATGTGAAGCAGTGACGGTAATTATTTTTACTGATTGTTCACCTTTTGAATACTGTTTCCCCCGATGTCCATGTTTCATTTTCATATTGACCACCTGTCGTACCTGTGGCTGCCATTGGGCCAGTGACATAATGGATAATGCCTCTGACTTTTGGAGGTTCGACTCCTTCCTGATTTGTGTGCAATGTAGGGCAGGGATTGGATCAGTGGGTCCCGAATTTGGGAGTATTGCACCTCAATGTGCGACAGATTTTGAGGAGATGCAGACTTCGGATCAGTGTGTTTTCAAGTTACATGTGAGACAATTGTCCATTTTAAATTCCAGCTCATCGCAAAGTCCCTCATTGTCTGTAAAACTGGCTTTAGTTGCATTAAAGCTGCCTTTTGTCGGAGAAACGTGTGTGTGTGTTGGGTGGGGGGGTGTCTTAAGTAGGTGGAGAGCGGTACTGAAGCACAAGGAGCTGGTATAATCCCGAAATCTATGCCCTCCTACCCCCCACCTCCGGGTATGTGTGTCTGTGACTCACTGTATGGGTGAAAATGTGAATGGGTTGCTCGAGGGGATTTCACTTCAGTATGTCGGTGTATAACTCACTCCCATTATTGTCTCTTTTCAGATCACAGGAATAATCTTGTCTGAATTTTGCATTGAAAACATCAGAACGCACAAGGTATCATACCAAATCTGGACACTGGATCGAAAACAGATGAGCCATACTGCACGATGAGCCGAATGGTATTTTCCTATTGCATTAAAAAAGGCTCGAAGACAACGAGAAACTAATGTGCAGCGAAAATGAACAAAAATGAAATGCATAAGTGGTTTCATTGAGAATAAACGCGACAGCTTCTGTCGCCTTCCCTTTTAATCTCACGGTAGGAGTTGGTGCACTCTGAAGGGGAAAGGGTGATTCCTGGTCAGGGAATGGGCGATGTGTTCTGCAAAGATATCTTGCTAACAGTATTTCTGACCGATTTTCTGAAGCCATTAGATCATTGGTTTTGTCTCAAACGTTGTTAAGAATAACATGAAACAAAGAACTGCAGATGTTTGAAATCTGAACCAAAATCAAGATTTGATAGAAAAACTCAGTAGGACAGTGGAGAGAAACAGAGTTAATGCTTCATATCAGCAGAGCGAGTTTACTTAGACATTTCTGTATTACATTTTCGGTAAAATGATCAGTTTTCCATGTCAGAATATTTATCAAAATCTTTCATTAGCTTACAACCGTCAATGTTGACAATTCAAAATGACGTTGTTGGCTGTAAGAATCCTTCCATTGCCCGGAGCTGGTGAAAGGCTGGGCTTAATAGTTACCTTTTTTTTACTATTTGTTTCTATCAGTCAGCAACCATGTCGATTGGACAATTGGTTCTTTCAGTATCTCCCTCAATATGTGTCTCCATATTTCTTTCTTTCTCTGTGCGTGCACCTGAATCTCTTTCACATTCTCGGACTCTCGGTCTGGCCATATTCATCATTCCCCATTTCTGCTCTTTGAAAAGCCTGACATTCGGAGACAAATTGTGTGTGGACCAGCTAACAGGCTTTCTGCCCCCTCGGTAGCATGTGTGGGATTGGGCTCACATTCTCCGAATAATGTGTCTGGCACTTATGCCTGAGGTGAGGAATCATTCCCTCCTCCAAATATTATGATCCTTTCAAGTTCTAAATAGATTTCATAACAAGAAAAGAAACTGCAATCACAGTGCAAACCACAACGACAGGAGTGCAATGAAGTATTTCATGTTGGTGTGGAATGAATGAATGTTGACAGCAGAGAATTAGGGTGAACAGCTCTTGGTGTCTGCACCATCACTGCAACATTCGCCGGCAAGTCTGCCATTTCTCGTGGCTCACCTCGTTATTCCCAACTAACTGGAAATGAACGAGGCGTAATAAAGGAGGAGTAGAAGCAGAAGTTCTTGTCAATCACAGGAAGGAAACTCCAGATTGAATTAATAGTTCGGAAGAAACAATATCCACTGGAGGAACGAAACCAGGGAGCAGATCAGGTTCACCAAAACAGGCTGACACTCAAAGAGGACGCATGGTTGACTGATAAGGAACACTGACTTGGGAGATTTTGAAACAACCATGCATTTGGTAAAATACACAGGCACCACTACGATGTTAAACCTTGGTGGGCTCTTTATGATGTAGATGGAAATGTGTTGCTGGAAAAGCGCAGCAGGTCAGGCAGCATCTAGGGAACAGGAGAATCGACGTTTCGGGCATTAGCCCTTCTTCAGGAATGTATTCCTGAAGAAGGGCTAATGCCCGAAACGTCGATTCTCCTGTTCCCTAGATGCTGCCTGACCTGCTGCGCTTTTCCAGCAACACATTTCCATCTCTGATCTCCAGCATCTGCAGACCTCACTTTCTCCTCTTTATGATGTAGGCAAGTTAACAAACTGAGCCACGGCACCATACAACAAGTGGTTTTCTCATCCCAGTTCCTTAACCAATTGATAACAGTAACTCGGAATTGTGTTTTTGCTGTATTAATGTTGCTCAGTGAGAATTGCATTCAACCCCCACTTTTGCAAAGACTGTTTGTGGTTGAACGTTCTGCACTGAAATTGTACAGAAAAATTCAATCTCCTCTTCGATTAGCTTCAAACTGATATGTTCAACTACTTAAACTGACAGGATAAAGAGAATGTATTCATCCACTCGGGGCCCACTAACTGTGTTAAGAGACACAGGGAACCTCACAAAAAGAGGAACAGGGACATTGTGCTCAATTGACCTGAACTTCGTGTGAGTTAGTGTAAACAATATGTAGTAAAGATTTGGAGGTGCCGGTGTTGGACTGGGGTGGACAAAATTAAATAATCACACAACATCAGGTTATAGTCCAACAGGTTAATTTGATAGTACCAGCTTTAGGAGCGCTGTTCCTTCATTAGGTGGTTGTGGAGCATAACATCATACGACACAGAATTTATAGTAAAAGATTACAGGGTGATGCCTCTGAAATTACGTATTTAAAAATAAAAGTGTATTGTCTGTTCAGTCTGTATACATTTAGAAATACCATGTTAGATTTTGTTCTTTCAAATGTAAACCATATGTAAAAATAGCTAAATTCTCAGGTAAATCTTGAACAACAGGTGCCACCGCAGCTCAGATTCAGCCTTGAAGGTGTGAGGTTGAAATCTGCCTGTGTCCCAATGTTTTGTCGTGGCAGAAGCTGGGGTACCCTGCCTCATGGCTTTCAAGATGCATTTGACATCGGCGGTGAGGTTCACACATCGGGTCCCATTGCCTAATACGATGGGAAATCCTGGTTTGTTGGCTTTATGGATATTCAGAAAGCAGTAGAAGTCGCCTGCATGAGAAGTGCATGAGATGAGGTTGCTGGAACTCTGAAAGAGTGCATTTCAGAGCTTATATCAGAGTGGTGCTGGAAAAGCATCCAAGGAGCAGGAAAATCGACGTTCCGGGCAAAAGTCCTTCATCAGGATTTCGGAGATGCTGAGCATAGAAACAGACCCTCTGTTCCAGCTCGTCTCTGCTGACCAGATAACCGAAATTAATCTTGCTATATTTGCCAACATTTGTCCCTTACCCCTCCAAAACCTCCCTGTCTGCATCCCAACCAGATGCCTGTACCAGCCTCCACCAATTCCTCTGGCATCTCATTCTGTACATGGACCACCCCGTGGGTGAAAATGTTGCCCCTTAGGTCTCTTTTATAGCTTTCCCCTCTCACTCAAAACCTATGCCCTCTTGTTCTGGACACCCCGACCCCAGGAAAAACATTTTGCCTATTTACCCTATCCATGCCCCTCATAATTTTGTAAACCTCTGTAAGGTCACCCCTCAGCCTCCGACTCTCCAGGGAAAACAGCCCCTGCCTGTTCAGCGTCTCCCCATCGCTCAAATTCTTCAACCCTGGCAACAATGTTGCGAGTATACCAGACTTTGGCAAATCATTCCGCACACCCAAAACCTTCTGTGTATAAAAGTTGTGTCTCAGATCCCTCTGTATGTACCTGTACCTGCCTCCAGCCTGAAACCCTCATTCCCCTCTATCCTGTCTCCTGTCTCTGAGCCAATGGCGTATTCATTTTGTTACTGAACTTTCAGTCCCACTGGTATCAATTTTTCTCACCATTCCAATTGGAGATCTTCTCTCATCCACGTGAAGGAATTGGACCCTGACAATTCCATTTACACTGTCTCATAAATCTTCATTGGATCCATATCGCAGAGGGTAAACAGTGTTCCCCACAAAATCTCCCAGGGCAGAGGAAGTACAGGGTTCCAGGCAAAGAAAAGCTTTATTTTAACTGTACCTATTTAAATCTCCAGGGCAGGTAGAGAATACAGTTAGATGAAGAGTAAAACTCCCTCTACACTGCACCTTTTCACATTCCCAGGCCATGTTCAGCGTGGCATGAGTTACTGATCAAATCTCCCACTTCCCCCATCCCGTTCACATCAAATACACTCAGGGCAGTTCCATCACTATGTTAGATACAGACGATGTGTCCAGCGGCAATTTCTCCACCTGAATCTCTCTGGTGAGAATGGGGTTCGATACAGAGTCCAGATCTGTTCATATTATCCATATCGGACACTCTCAGGACGGGGAGATCATGGGGCTATATACAGAGTAAATCTCCCTCCATAATGTCAACGTTAAATACTCCCAGGAAAGGTATAACATGGGGCTAGATACAGAGTAAAGATCCATCTGTACTGTACATCTCAAACACGCACAGGATATGGACAGTACGGGATGAGGTACAAAGTTAGGCAGCATTGTAGACAGTGCAGATGTTACCTTAACATTATAAAGGGATATTGATAGACTGGGTAAATGGGCAAAGCTGCATCAGTTGTTCAGGTTAAATCAGTGAGAGATACATTTTTGTTCAGTGAAGACATTGAGGGATATGGGCCAAAGGAAGGAATGTGGAGTTAGGCCACATATCAGTCATGATGTCATTGACTGATGGAACAGGCTCGAGGGGCTGAATGGTCTCCTCGTGTTCCTTTGTTACAAACTGTCCCCATCAAACACTCTCAGGGCAGGGACAGGATGGGGTTAGATACACAATGAAGCCGCCTTTACTGTATCCCCAACTCCAAGGACAGGTCCAGCATAGGGTGAGATACAGAGTAATGGCTCTCTCTCTCTCTACACACACTGTCCCGATCAACCACTCCCGGAACTGTTTAACGGAGCTTTAATATTTGAAAATGCTCATTTTTTTCTGTCATTCCTTGCCCCTCAGTAACTCTGTGTGTGTGTGCGTGTGTTTGTGTGTGGAGGAGAGAGAGAGAGAAAGAGAGAGAGGGAGTGACCAAGGTCCTGCATTCGTGGGTCAGGTCCTCTTGTACTCCAGTATAACACATTATTTTCTGGATACTTGTACAGAAATCACAGAAAACTAACTTGATGGTGTCATCAAATATTAGGATTGTTTGCCAATTATTACCAGGACATGGGACTAGGGAAGTGAGGAAGCCTTGCTGTGTCTGCAGACTCAGTCTGCAGGGACAGTGAGTGATCAGGAAGGCAAAGGGATTGTTGTTTTCATTCGTTCATGGGATGAGAGCATCACTGGCTGGGCCCAGCATTTATTCCCCATTCCCATCAGCCCTTGAGAAGGGAGGGAGCTGCCTTATGAACTGCTGCACTTCATCAAATTAATGTTTCTGGAGAAACAGAATGTTTCGGAAATTAAACTCCATCTTTCTCTGTTCCTGCTCCCAATTCAATATTCAACCGTTTAGTTTATACTGAGTTAGAGACTGGAATTTCATCGATGGTCTCAGCGAGTTTATGTATTTGAGAACACAACAGGGAGTGAGTTTCAGTCTGAAATCTAACAGGGATTGGGGCTACTTTCTATACAGAGTAAAAGGTACTAGTGAGTGAGTTACAGATCGGGGTATAGTCGAATGGTACAGTGTGGGTCACATATTGACTAACCAATACCGGGGAGCGAATCTAATTGAGGAGTTTGAGCTTTTTATATATCGAATCACAGATACTTGAGAGTGAGACACAGGCTGGAATATGTGGAAGGATTCGAGGAGGTTTATACATAGAATAACAAATACCCAGGAGTAAGTTACTGACTGGAATCTTATAGAGATGATCAGGGTGATTCATATTTAGAACAACAGATGATTGAAAATTAGTTACACATTGGAATTTTATCGTGGGTTTTGGGGTGTTCATTTATAGAATAACAGATACTCATGAATGGCATACAGACTGGAATGTAATCAAGGGGATTGGGGTGCATTACATGTGGAATAACTGGGAACCGAATACTCTCTCTCATGCACAATCTCACGATTTTTCTTTCTCATGCAGAATCTCATCATCTGTCTCATACATTATAACAGTTTCTCACCCTCTCTCATTCACAGTCTCATCATGTTTCCCTCTCATAAACAAACTACTTCTCTCTCACATGCACAGTCTCATTGTCTCTCTCTCTGTCAAACACAATGTCACTCTTCCTCATACTCAATCTTGCCCACTCTCTCATAGACAACCTCACCGTCTCCCATACTCACTATCACTTTCTCCCATACACAATCTACACCAGTATGTTCCCGGCTGCCAATTCATGTAAGCACAGCACGAGCATGGACTTTACAAAGAGGGAAAAGCAAGAGAGACGAGCAACATCAGTTTGTGATTATTGAACATTGGTCCCCCACTAACATGTAAGATTCTCTGACACCCGCCCCCCAGCCCGACACAGAGGACTGGGCAGATCGTGGGTTTATTAGCTGAGGCTCTGTCTCAGAATATTCTTGCTGCTAGTGTGACTCCCAAATATAACTCTCTATGTCCATCTTCTATTTCTATATTTCCATCAAATGTGCCTATTTCTCTGCGTGTGTGTCTGTGTGTGTGCGCGTGTGTGTGTGTGTCCATCTGAGTGAACGGTTGGAGTGTCAATGATTTTATGATGGAACTCCTAACTCTC
>NC_057717.1:18823227-18827939 GCF_004010195.1 Chiloscyllium plagiosum
GTGTGACTCCCAGATATAACTCTCTATGTCCATCTTCTATTTCTATATTTCCATCAAATGTGCCTATTTCTCTGCGTGTGTGTGTCTGTGTGTGTGCGTGTGTGTCCATCTGAGTGAACGGTTGGAGTGTCAATGATTTTATGATGGAACTCCTAACTCTCACATACAGACACAATCTCACACATGAGGTGACACCTACACATGCACTAACACATGCGTTAACAAACAGTAACACAGAAACACCCACATACATGCTCATATACTCACACGCTCTCATACACACACGTTTTCACACACCCACACACATGCACACTTACGTTCTTTCACTCGTTCGCACTCACTCTTCCACTCAGTATGGGTTCAGGAGATCTATATATCAAATAACAGATACCCAGGAGTAAGTTACAGCATGGAACCTAATTGAGGGTTCCGTGGGATTTAAACAGAGAGTAAGAGGTACCGGGAATTGAGTACAGACAGGAATCTAATTGAGTTCTGGGTTATTTATATATGGAATATCATAGAGTTCAGAAGAGAGTTACAGACAAGAATCTAATCGGTGTTGGGGTGGGGAGTGGGGGGGTGATGTGGGGTTCGGGAGTAGACGTTGTATACATAATGACAGATACCGGGGAGTGAGACTTGAATCTAATTGAGGTTTGGGCGTTGATTCATCCACCCAGTAACTGATGCCTGGGAATGAGTTGCAGGCAGGGATCTCATCGAGTGTATCTGGATGGTTTATACACAGAGTGCCAGGTACACATGAGTGTGTTACAGACTGGAATCGAATTGAATATTTCAATGTGGTTTCTTATACAGAGCAACAGTTATTCAGGTGAAAGTTATCGAGATGATAGAAATTATAGATTCATACAGCGCGGAAACAGATCCTTCAATCCAACTGGTCCATGCTGACCCGTTTTCCTGCTTTGTGCTTACCCCATTTGCACCATTTGCGGTGTTTCAGAACAGAAAGCACAGACTTATGGAAGTGAGTTACATCTTTGAATCTAATTGGCTCATGGTAGTTTTTCTACAGAATAAAAAAAAATTACAAATCAAAATCTGACTGAGGGTTTGAGGTGGTTGATGTAGAGAGTTGTAAATAAATGGAAATCAGTTACAGATTGGAATTTTATCCAGGGGTGCGGGGTGGTTTATATTTAGAATAACAGATAAACAAGTATGAGTTACAGATTGGAATTGAATTGATGGATCAACAGGTTTATTTGTAAGAAGAACAGATGTCCAACTGTGAGTTACAAACTGGAATCTACTTGTGGGCTTTGACGAGGGTTATATGTAGAATAACTGATACCCGGGAGTTACTGATAGATTGGAATCTATTCAAGAGGTTTGAGATGGTCTACGATTGAGTTACAGTTTGGAATCTAATTGAAGGTTCTGTGGTTATTTGTGCATAAAATAACATAGACCCGAGAGTGAGTTACAGACTGGAATTAGTCAAAGTGGTCGGGCTGGTTTATACACAGAATACTAGAAACGCGAGAGTGTGTTATAGACTGGAATAGAATTGAGGGTAGTATGTTATTTAAAAACAGAACAACCGGATATGAGAGGGGAGAAATCAAGGTTGAAAGTACCCACCGTGGACCAACTCAACAATGAGCTGAGTCACACAGCATTCAACTGCTGTATTTGGAGGTTCCATGTGTTCTGAAATATGGGAGAGAAACAGGCAGACCCTCACACAGTGAGCACCAGGCAGGAAGGGACAGAAGGAGATTCGGATTTCCAAATGGCATCAGATCAGGACAGTGTTAGATTTAAACATTGACTCGGCATAGATAGCTTGGAAAAGGAATTGGAGAGAGGTTAAATCACAGGAAGTTAACCTGCTCGTTCCATCAACAAATGATGTGTTCCCGATTTAACCAGGAATTCGTGTGGGACAGTGAGGAAAAGATATCAGATTATTGTTAGTTTGCACTGAGACATTTTAATTGATCCTTTTATAGTCATCGAGTCATAGAGATGTACAGCATGGAAACAGACCCTTCGGTCCAAGCCGTCCATGCCAACCATTATGTCTTGAAGTCATAAACTTCACTACTTTAGGTGACTCCCCACTTCCCTACTTTGAACACCGCCTCCCTCTGTTTTCCCCATTCACTGAAGATAGTAATATCCTTTTATTATGGGGCGGAAGTGAGAACTGCAGACGCTGGAGGTTGAAGTCAAGGAATTCCTGATGAAGGGCTTTTGCCCGAAACGTCGATTTTCCTGCTCTTCGGATACTGCCTGACCTGCTGTGTTTTTCCAGCACCACAATCTCGACTCCTTTTACAATGGCACTACCCCCATGCTGGTTACAGTGCTGTCTATCTCGCATTGTCTTATTTATCTTCAATCCTGTATAACTACAATGTCACCAACAAGCACACAACGTTACATCCAACAGCTTTGTTTATTTGGAGATGCATTATTCTCTTTTATTTGGAGACAACATAGTTGGAACTCCCAGCAGGTCAGAGTGGAATTGATAAACACTTGATTTAGGGATGGGGCCGAACCACACAGGATTCAGACATGGAAACGGCTTGTGACACATCCCCCTCTCCCTTGCTGACAGAATTCCAGAGCCAAATGAATCAGTCAGACATGTTAGGTGTGTTCCCGGCAGCCAGTTTGTGTTAGCACAGCACTGACGTTGATTTATAAATGTGGAAAAGCAAGAGAGACTGACAATATCATTACAGTTTGAAAATATTGAACATTGGTCGCATACTAACATGTCAGATTCTCTGGGTTTTTTTTATTCATTTGTGGGACTTGGCCGTCTCTGGCGAGGCCAGCATTGATAGACCATCCCTATTTGCCCTTGAAAAGGTGGTGCTGAGCTGCCTTTTTGAATCTCTGCAGTCCACGTGCTGTGAGTTCACCCACAATCTCGATACGGAGGGATTTCCAGGATCTTGACCCAACAACTGTGAAGGAATACCGGTATATTTCCAAGTGAGGGTTGTGAGTGGCTTGGAGGGCAACTTGCAGCTGGTGGTGTTTCCAAGTAGCTGCTGCCATTGTCATAGAGTTATAGTGATGTACGAAAACAGACCCTTCAGTCCAACCTGTCCATGCTGACCATATATCCCAACCCAATCTAGTCCCACCTGCCACCACCAGGTCCATATCCCTCCAAACCCTTTCTATTTATATACCCATCCAGATGCCTTTTAAATGTTGCAATTGTACCAGCCTCCACCACTTCCTCTGGCCGCTCATTCCATCTCACCCTAAAACTATGCCCTCTAGTTCTGGATATCCCCACTCCAGGGAAGAGACTTTGTTTATTTATCCTATCCATGCCCCTCATAATTTTATAAATCTCGAAAAAGGTCAGCCCTCAGCCTCAGGCGCTGCAGGGAAAACAGCTCCAGCCTATTAACCTCTCTCCCTATAGCAAGTCCACTGACCCGAACAACATTCTTGTAAATCTTTTCTGAACCTTTTCAGGTTTCACAACATCTTTCCGATAGGAAGGATACCGAAACTGCACGCAATATTCCAACAGTGGCCTAACCAATCTCCTGTACAGCCACAACATGACCTCCCAACTCCTGTACTCAGTACTCTGACCAATAAAGGAAATTATACTAAACGCATTCTTCACTATCCTCTCTACCTGTTACTCCACCTTCAAGCAGCTGTGAACCTGCAATCCAAGGTCCCTTCGTTCAGCAACACTCCCCAGCATCTTACCATTAAATGCATAAGTCCTGTTAAGATTTGCTTTCCCAAAATACTCCACCTCACATTTATCGAAATTAAACTCCATCTGCCACTTCTCAGGCACTGGCACATCTGAGCAAGATCATGTTGTAATCTGAGGTAACCTTCTTTGCTGTCCACTAAACCCCCAATTTCCGAGCCATCTGCAAACTTACTAACTGTACCTCTTATGCTCACATCTAAATCATGTATATAATGAAGAAAAGTAGTGGACCCAGCACCGATCTTGCGACACTCCACTGGTCACAGGCCTCCAGACTGAAATAACAACACTCCACCACCATTCTCTGTCTTCTACCTCTGAGCCAGGTCTGCATCCAAATGACTAATTATTTCTGTATTCCATGAGATCTAACCTTGCTGACCAGTATCCCATTGGGGATCCTTGTGGAATTCCTTACTGAAGTCCATATAGTTCATAACTACTGCTCTGCCCTGATCCTGATTCTGATGCTGATGCTTCCAGACTTGCTGAGCTTCGCCAGCTATTTCTGTTTTTATTTCAGCCCCAATTCAATTGGTGATGATGCCAGTGTTGTTAAGAATAGGAAACACAGAGCTGGCAGGGTAATAGGGATATTGTCGTAAGCATGGCTGCCTTCCAAGCAGTTGGTATGGGTTCGGATCTCAGCCATCGCACGGTGGCACCTTTGAAGCGATGTTCAATGGAAAACCCCGGGATGAAGTCAATGAGATCCATCTATCAGAAGTTTTCCAAACGTTTTAGAATGGGATACCAGCTGCTGTTACACTTCCAGAGCTAGCAAAACTCTGAGAGATTCTATAAATGGTTATTTTAACAGGGAGTGATTAATCCAGGAGAGTCAGCATGGGTTTCTCAGTGAAGGTTATACCTTGCTCAATTTGAGAGAATTTCATTGAAGGAAAAAAGATTGATTGATGTAGAGAGTGTTTGTGATGGGGATAAAATGGATGATAGGAACCGTGCTGCATTTGCG
>NC_057717.1:18828232-18850369 GCF_004010195.1 Chiloscyllium plagiosum
TACTCAATACTCTGACCAATACAGAAAAGTATACCAAACGCCTTCTTCACTATCTTATCTACCGGCGACTCCACCTTCAAGGAGATATGAACCTGTTCTCCAAGGTCCCTTTGTTCAGCAAGACTCCACAGCATCTTACCATTAAATGTATAAGTCCTGCTAAGATTTGCTTTCCCAAAATGCTGCACCTCACTTTTACCTAAATTAATCTCCATCTGCCACTTTTCAGCCCATTGGGACATCTGATCAAGATCATGTTGTAATCTGAGGTAACCTTCTTTGCTGTCCACTATACCTCCATTTCTGGTGCCATCTGCAAACTTACTAACTCTACCTCTTATGCTCACATCCAAGTCATTTTTATAATGACGAAAAGTAGTGGACCCAGCACCCATCTTGTGGCACTCCACTGGTCACAGGCTTCCAGACCGAAATAACAGCCCTCCACCACCATTCTCTATCTTCCACCTTTGAGCCATTTCTGCATCCAAATGACAAATTCTTCCTGTATTCCATGAGATCTAACCTTGCTAACCAGTGTCCCATTGGGGAACCTTGTGGAATGCCTTACTGAAGTCTATATAGTTCATAACTACTGCTCTGCCCTGATACTGATTCTGATACTGATGCTGCCAGACTTGCTGAGCTTCGCCAGCTATTTCTGATTTTATTTCAGCCCCAATTCAATTGGTGATGATGTTGGTGTTGTTAAGTGTGTTTGAGAATAGCGATCACCCAGCTGGAAGGGTGATGGGTGTATAGTGGGCAGCATGGCTGCCTTCCAAGCAGTTGGTATGGGTTCAGATCTCAGCCATCGCATGGTGGCACCTTTGAAGCGATGTTCAATGGAAAACCCCAAGATGAAGTCAATGAGATCCATCTATCAGAAGTTTTCCAAACGTTTTAGGATGTGATACCAGCTGCTGTGATACTTCCAGAGCTGGCAAAACTGAGAGATTCTCTAAATGGTGATGTCAACAGGAAGTGATTAATCCAGGAGAGTGAGCATGGGTTTCTCAGTGAAGGTTGTGCCTTGCTCACTTTGAGAGAATTTCATTGAAGTAAAAAAGATTGATCGATGGAGAGAGTGTTTGTGATGGGGATAAAATGGATGATAGGAACCGTGCTGCATTTGCGTGTCTGGAAAAACTCAGTGAGGAGAGTGTTAGACCCTCCGATCTAAGCTGGTTCAAGCATCCTTCAGGCACAACATTGATTGGGCTTCACTGAGACAAACCCGAAATGCCGTGTGGCTGCTTTCCATGCTGTCATCTGTCTCCAAGTCCCTGGCTCTATCGGACAGTGTGTTCAACAAGGGAAACTGACAGGTTACATTGATCATGGTGAAAGGTAATGACGGACTGGTGATACCTGGCAAAGGAACCAATTGTCAATGAGGAAATAGGATTTGTGCCACAATCTGTCCAACACTGTCAAAATGCATTCTCCTTTATTAGCATCGTATGGTTAACGCAGGGAAATAAAATGGGGATATACTGGGAATTAGAGCGAATTTAATCAAAGGTAGGTAGTGAAATTAGCCAGGTTATCATTGCCGCGAGCCCTCACAAATACAATGTGTGTATTAGTTTGTTCAGCACTATAACCGCTGTAGCATTCTATGACTCAGAATTATGATGGATTGTTCCAAATCTCCACTTCCCCTTCAACTGCTGTGACGGGCTGTAATTTCTCTGTTCCTGCAGACACAGTTGGAATGAAGGAACCTGGGCAATTTCAAAAGTCACATCATGACAATGTCTCCACCAGGTGAAAGTTTTCTGGCCAGATTGATAACAATGTTAGCTGCCAATTACACACTGGTAGGGTTCTATTGAGCAGATTTGGCACAAAGTCAGATTGAGGTAATGGTGTTCCCAGTGTCTCGATGATGTGAACAGATCAAATAGCACATAGTGGTGCACTGTGTGTGGCAGTTTGAGAGGAACCACTCCAGCAGAGTGACACATTCCCCGTTGGCTGTGTCTCGGTCTTGAAAGCCCACAATTATGTGTGAATCCGAGCCAATGCAAAGGCTGTCCCTTACATTCCAATTGACCTGCCAGTCTGAAACAAGTTAATTTCTGTCACTGTTGTACAGGGCACCAAGTGTGTCTCCATACTGTCCCATTCACAATGTGGTTCAATGCTATCCGCTTCTCCCTGGGCCGGGGCAGATTCTCTTTGGTTTGTCGGCTTCTGGTTTGGGACATGGAGGTTCCATCTGTGGTCCGAATATGACCTGACCTGCCAAACATTTCTGAGCCAATACTGATGTCAGCAACTGCTTATGAATTGGGGTCCTAAAGTACCTGGGGAGATGCTACAGTTATTGTGTTGCATACAGACCTCAGCACTGAACTTTCCCAGGGATGTGTGAACGCTGCACATCTTTAAAAGAATTGTCCCAGGAATGCGGATATCAGCTTTGTTGATAGCTTGGAGAAGCTGGACATTTCTGTTTCATTTGGAAGTGATTTTATTAAACAGATGTCCTCAAAATTGTGGGTCATCTGGCCCAATAAAACGGAGTTAAGCTAACCCCCTCCCAGATTGGAGGAAGGCAAACGGACACTCAGGTTATTGTCAGATGGGCAAATGGCAGAATGAGATGATTCGATAAAAAAGCATAGAATACCTTGTGAGGAGCTAAAATGGTCCGGCTGAGCCTGATTTGAAACGAGATTATACCAGAACGGTATTGCATCAGCAAATGGGAAAAGTAAATCCATGCCACGACAGGAGGGTGACAATGAGGGGACCTGAATTTCTCCAACACAGAGATGTGATGGGCATGGTACAATGACAGGTCAACTACATTCCTACAGGTAATCTGGGATGATGGGAATTATCTGAGACATGGGTAATGACAGCCCGGGGAGAGCTACGGTAGAGGGCTCGCTAATACAATAAATGGTCATGACTGACATCACGGAGACAATGTGAGGTACATTCCCTCAACACAAAGCTGCTGGGCAAAACTCCAGCACAAAGGAGAAAGCAAATTTCGATGTTAGTAGTGCATTAAGGAAGATGAAAACACGGTAGATGCAGCAAACAAAATCACATCTATCCACTAGATAGCAATGTAATCTCTTTATGTGAAGGCAGCATTATTACAACAGCAGACTGCCTCTGTTCATAAAGTGGTCAGACAGCGGCGACACATCCTTAACGTTATATGATCCAGTATTGAAGTTCCTATTTGCATTGGTACAGAGCTCCATGATGTACATTGAATGGACCAATATAGTGGCAGTGTCCCCAGCTCTGGGTCGCTGGACCTGGCTTCAAGTTCTGTCTTTTCCATAGGTGCAGTGTTACATCTCTGTACAGATTGATTAAAAACTGTCTCCAGAGAGTTGACAAATTGGAGGAATGCATCCAACAACAATTAACACAGTTTCCAATTATGATTCTTCCCTCAATGAGGCCATCCCTTCCCTGTCACGATCCAATGATAAACATCTTCTACCAACTGGGAATGATGAAGTTGTCATCATCAGAGCTGCAACACCAATCTCCCAGTAGAGATCACACAGAATATAAAGGAAAAACCCTGAGAATGTAACACCGCAGAGTTTAATGCTTGCAGATTGTGTGCAACAAGGAAACGTTAGCACTCTCCACTGAAAATGTATCGGCCAATTGACTTAGCCCAGAAAGTTTTCTACATGGTTCTTGCCATCATAGGTGTTCCTGGTAAGTGCTTATAATTATTTACAATTTGGGGATGACATCTCCCTGGTTTCCTTGTTATTGAAGAGATTTGCATTCTGGTGTAGTATTCAGCGTTATACCCACTCTCTCATTGAAATATCAGACAGTTAAATTAGATATTTTTTAAAAATCTGTTGTTTCATTGCTTTACTGCATGATTATCCTTAGTCAAATGTTATGAACTCCTGAGTCACATCTTAGACTGGAGGCTACTTTCAGGGAAGGAGTTATTGGAAATGTCAGCAAGAATAGAATTGCAATGGATCTTGGTCAGTCACACTGAGGATGACTTTCCTTTCTGACTCCACTGTAAAATATACAACAAACCCGAGCATTCCTTAAACCTACAGTGGACTTGACCTATTCTCACTGAGAGAGCAAATCATTTTCTGTCAAATGACCCTTGATTTCCCATGGCTTCCCCCTGAATGTTCAGGTTGGATATTATTTATTCGATTCCAGTTCTCCGCCATCCTGATTGGTATAGCTCCCCCACCCCATAATCCGTCTCTTATCCTGGGTGTTCCTGCTTCACCTCTGATTCTGGAACAATTGGCAGCTGTTGTAACCGCTTATCCTTCTGTTGCTGTCTGCTGGATAAACTGGAGGGTTTTTAAATCCCTCTTTCCTCCAACACAGTTCATAGTTTCACCTGGCTAATCCCAGATTGTTCCTTTACCTTTCCCCACTTTGACAGTGATCCTGGATTTATTTTTCGGGAATGGAGCTGGGCTGACCTCTCAGTGAGGAAGCATTTAGCAGGCAGTAATCATAACTCAAGATTAACATGGAAAAGGACAAGGATGAGGGGGAAATTAAAGTTCTAAACTGGGGGAATAAGATCGGGTTTGATTAGACCGAGAGCAGAAACGTTTAAGTAAATCCATGTCAGAGCAGTGGGATGTATTGAAGACGGAAACAGGGAAAGTACAGGGTCACAATGTTCAATGAAAGATAAAAGATGATACTCGGAAATGCTGTGAACTCTGCACACCAGGGGATATCCAGGATAAGTTCACCAGTAATGCAAAAAATTGCTGGAAAATGGGATTCAATCCATGAATTTGAGCTGATGCAATTGGCGGGACACAAAATCCAAGGGGTACATTATGAATGGTAGAAACCTGGGAAGCACTGAATCAGGGGGATCTTGGTGCACATGAAGATCTTAAGGTAGTAGGACAGGTCGGTGAAATGGTTGAGAAGGTATTGGGATTTTTTGGCTTTTAAATGCGAGACATAGAGTTTAGGAGCAGGAACAATATGTTGGCACTGTATAAAATATTGTCTAGGCTACAGCTAGAATGTTGGAGTACTTTGATTGTCTGAAAGAAGATGGAGACTTTCCTGGAAGACTCCAAGGTAGTAAAGTTTTGGCATGAAGGGAGAATGCATGGAATGGGATTGTTTTCCTTGGAGTAGGGGGATTGATAGGGGGCATCTTTAAATGTATAATATTATAAGAGTCATAGACAGTAGAGAAGGAAATGTGTTTTCGCCATTGTGGTCAGGTCAATGACCAGGAGCATAGATACAGAGAGGCAGGGGATTGAGTTTTCCACCGGAAGTGTTGTGACAATGTGGGTAGTAGAAGCAGATCCCCGATAGCATAGAACTCTTTAAATGTGCACTTGGAATACCCGGGTTATGGACCTAACGCTGGAAAACTGGATG
Source organism: Chiloscyllium plagiosum (assembly GCF_004010195.1). Lineage (NCBI taxonomy): Eukaryota > Metazoa > Chordata > Chondrichthyes > Orectolobiformes > Hemiscylliidae > Chiloscyllium > Chiloscyllium plagiosum. Next base: position 18,833,627 of record NC_057717.1, read on the forward strand.
AGAATTCTGAGGCAATTGTTTAATCGATTCTATTGGGCAAAGTACATTTTTATTTTCTATGCTGTATGTCTCTATGTCTCCAAAGCTTCTCCAACTCCAGCTGGACCATTGTCTTTTCAACCAATTCTTCCCCCAGAGCCATTGACTCCAGCAATGATCCTGACTGCCATTGTCCCAAATTCTGTTACTGTTCGGGGTATCTTTCATTTTTTGCAGCATCTCTGCCAGTTCAGCAACTTTCCCGGTGATGCAGCATTCCATGCTAGGCCCTTTGAAATTGCAGCAACCCCTCCAACATTGAGCAAGCCATCCCCAGGCATTTCAGACTGTTCAGCAATAGACACCATGTAATGTGTCTTGCTTCACAAGGTATTCGACTGGCTCTGCTGATAGGCAGAGTTCCTCTTCCATCATCGCTGTCATTTACCATTTTTAGATAAGCCCTGATTTGATTTAATTTATTATTATATTGTCACGTTTTCCTCTGTACTGTGGGAAAGAAACTTGTTCTGTTTGCAGTGCAGTGAATATTCCATGGAAAGACACAAAGGCGACCGGGTGATTGAACAAAGAGAGTGATACAGAGTTACATCTACAAGGAAGGTGCACAAGAAGCAAGATCAACATGAGGTTGAAAATTTGAGAGGTCCATTCAGAATTCAAATATCAGTGGGCAAGAAGCTAGTCTTGAACATATTGTTCTGTGTGTTTATGGTTTTGTATCTCCTGACTGACGGAAAAGGTTGGAGGAGAGTTTAACCGGGGTGGGAGGCTCTTTAATGGTGTTGGTTGGCTTTCTGCGGCAACAAGAAATGTACATTCAGTCAATGGATGGAAGGTTGGGCTTGTGTATGATCTGGCCTGTGTTCACAACTCTCTGTCGTTTCTTACATTCCTGGGCACAGGAGTAGCAGAGAATTTGGTACATTTCCGTTTGATCACGAGTTTCATTCCCGCTTATTTCCTTTCATCTACTCTTAAAGGACCACACAAATGTACGTAGGTGAGACTGAAACTAAAGTTCACTTCTTTCAATGTAAGTACCTGTCCACAAGAAATCTTCTGTAACACTGACGTTACAGTGTATGCCTGGACTGTTTATTTTGCTGAAGGTGCCCTGGGCATCTGCCCGAACATCTCCACAACACCCAGTTTCCCTCTCCTTTCTGCCTTTGTATACGGCACCTACATCTTTACATTTTAAACGGAATGATGAACAGCATATTATTAATTTTCAAAAACTTTCAGGAATCCAATTGAAAGTAAAGAATCCAGTGTCAATTCACTGCGATTATCTTCTTGGATGTTATGTATTGATAATTGAGGAGCATTAATGCAGCTTTGCTGGGGTTGGCAATTTTCTTTAACTGTCACCTCTACGTACGTGCATCCACAATGTTGATTCAACCAACAGGATCTGCCCCTCATTCTCCATCACATTTACAGATGATTGGGGTTCGCGCTTGACCAGATTTACAACGATCCCACCTCGCTCATCTTTCATTGTGCTTCGAGAGTAAGCATTTGCCTCTGCCTGGAAATCACATTTTAACACCATGTATTATCACTGCCTCTGATCATTATCCCTTTGACGTTGAACTGTATCCGCCCTCAAACCGGTCATTAAAAAAAAACCTTTCTCGACCTTTCTGAATACCCTTTTTCTCTTTCATAACAATCGATTTATATATGCCTTGTTTTGATATTTAACAGCTATGATGTTTTTTTATTCCTCCTCATAAATTAATTCGAGCATTCACTGTAGAGATTTACTTCGCTTTTCAAAAGTTTGGGAATGGTCTCAGACACACACACAGACACACATACAGAGTCTCAGAGAGAGGTACACACACACAGACACACATGCACACAGACACACTCACACACACACACAGAGTGCCAGAGAGAGGGACACACACACACATAGGGAATACGAAATGAAAAGAAGAGTGGTTAAACATTTAGTATTTCCCTGTCGTGTGGAGCCATCCAATTCTCTCACCATATTATCCAGCTGTATTGATACTTGTTGGGGGAATCATGGCTACATGTGGTGTAAATTCATCCTGATAAATGTTACATGTTTTGGTGGGTACGTTTATGACTGGTATCCTAGATTCCAACTGCTGTTCACCGGCAGTTTCTATTCAAGCTCGAAATTAGCAAGTTACACATTTAGCGTTTACATCACAATTCTTTTAATACTGGGTGATCGCATATCCCTGTCATAGCAAGTATACAGATTGACTTTAAATTTATGCAGAAAAGAGTGTTCATTAACATGAAGTCATTTTTCCATTGTCCTTCTGACAGTGAATTTCGTGGCTATCATGATCCTCTCCCAGGGAAAGTGTGGCCTCGCTATCTGCACAACACGCTATCTGGTGGCCATGGCAGCAGCAGATCTACTGGTCATTATCAGTGAGGTCATACTGAGGCAAATAAACTTTTATTATTTCCCGGTATGCTTCCTGGACATCACTCCTGTGTGCAGTGTTATTCATGTCCTGACCCGTGCATCCATAGACTGTTCTGTCTGGTTCACCATCGCATTTACCTTTGATCGGTTCATCAGCTTTTGTTGCCAAAAACTGAAAACTAAATATTGCACTGGGAAAAACGCATCTGCAATTCTCTCAATTACCGGTATTCTGCTTTGTTTAAAAAATGTTCCACGGTTCTTTAGATTTGAGCCCATAAAGATAATCAGGAACATACCCTTTTTCTGCAGGAATAAGCGAAGCTACTTCACTGACTCTCGCTGGATTGGATACAACTCATTTGCTGTGGCTCTAACCCCATTGGTGCCATTCTTTTTCATTGTGTTCCTCAATGTTCTGACAATCGCACGCATTTTATTTAAATCAAGTCAAGTCCGTAAGGGACTGAGGGATCAGAGTAAGGAAGGGAAGCAGGTTGACCCCGAAATGAAGAGTAGAATTAAGGCAGTCATTTTACTCTTCACCATATCTGGAAACTTCATCCTTCTCTGGCTGCTATATGTTTTATATATTCTTAAAGTCCCAGATCAGTTAAATGATTATGACTATGAAATATTTGAACAAGTTGGATACATGCTGCGCAATGTAAGCTGCTGCACAAACACCCTTATTTATATGGCAGCTCTGCCCAAGTTCAGAGCTCAGTTCAAAAAAGCGGTGAAATATCCAGTTTCCAGAGTTATTGAACTAATCACTGTATAAATCTGACAAAAGTTCAATGTCCCTTGGGTGATGGGCAAGAAATGACCATGGAGGACCAAAGGGAACCTTTCCAGAGATGCAAATCTGTCAGAGAGATCAGAGAAGATAGAATATTTAGCAGACATCAAGAGAACCAAAAGAAGATGAAGATAAGGACATAGGTTTCCCATTCAGAAAGCAGAGGTAATATTTCTGTACTGGAAGAGGGTCACTGGACCCGAAACATTCACTCTGATTTCTCTCACACAGATGCTGCCAAACCTGCAGAGTCTTTACAACAATTCCTGTTTTGTTTTGTTTAATATTTTGTGGACCAGTGTGAATGAGCTGGAGACACTGCACAGACCAAAGGTCAGTGGAGCAAGGGAAAGAGGCATGATTTGTCCAAGATAACCAGGTGGAAAGTAGCAGGAGCAGGGTCTCTGCTTCCTCCTGTATCAGAGGAAGTGATCCAGGGTGTCGACTCCAACTCTGCTGCTTCGGTTTTCAGCTCTTTCCATCTGAGAAAACAAACAACGTTTCTGTTTTTCAAAATGAAAATCCATGTCGATGCTGGACTGTTTCTTATGCTTCAATCAAACCATCCCAATTATTCATGTCATTCTGATTCTCCCACCAGTAGCTGGTACTGGGGGTATTCTGTTCTCCAGCTGCCTAGTGAGAGTGCTCGGGTGATTGAGAGGTGGGGGAGATGGGGGGTGGAGTGGGATAATCTAGACAGATTATATCTATAAACATGATGATTGTTAACACTAAGTATCTCAGTCCAAGGAGCCTGTCTAAAGGATTGGGAGAAAAGCTGGTGACAGTTCCAGGAACTGATCTATATTCAGCACAGGGGACAATATCATTGCTTGACAGAAGATCACCTACTGCACACCTTCCCGGTAATTGTCTCAGAAAGTTCCCAATCTCAGTTTAAAATCCGAGCTTTTGGATAACTTCGAACCAGCTCTCAGCATCAAATGTGTTTGTTTGTGTTTCATTACTGCATCAATCCACATGTTGTTTAAATCTTCCAAAACCCTGTTCTTACACCATGACTGGAAATTTCAGACTCAGACTTGACATGTTAACCATGGTTTTACTGTCAGTCGGCTTCATGTCGCTGAAGTGTCTGCTATCCATTAGGTAACTCCATGTGGTTTCCATCTGAGCTGCGCTGTCTCCAGCAACATCTGCATTTCAAATTGGTCTTGCCTTCAAATCTGTATTTTAATGTTATCTTGCTATCAGATATGTCAATGATTTCACCCAACTTGAAGCATCCATGAGTGTGCACGGCCTCTACCTCTGTAAGTACTTCCAACCCGGAAACGTTCCCTGTTTCAGGAATCCTTCCCAATAAGCAGCATTGGTCTGTCCAGCCACCTAGTGACTCACTCAGAGTGGAAGAGAGTCATCCTCAATGTGATAGACCTCAGTGATGCTGTGTGTAGAATGTGTTACAGAGCGACTGTGTGATGGAGGATCCAAAGGGATATTAATAACTTCAATGAAAGGGAAAATCTGACTGAAAGTGTTTCACAGCAGACTAACCTCCTGTCCTTATCTGGTCTGCTGGAAATAACTGACAGTGTATCATGTGTCCTCTTCCTCATTGACTCCACTATCAGTTAAATGGCTGAGACCATAAATCCCTCTGGATAATGATATTAAATAACTTCTCACTATTTTCAACAGAATCATTCCGTTTGTTATTTCTATTCCTCCTACAAATGTAAACCACATGTTGTCATTGTACCATGCTCCACCACTTCCTCTGACAGCTCATCAGCTTCACTCGGCAAGTCCCGGGGATGACAGCCCTGTCCCATGAGAGGTTGGTTTATCTGGGCATGTATTCAGGACAATGAGAGGGGGATCTGTTGGAAATGTATCCAATTCTAACGGTTAGACAGACTAGATACAGGGGGTGGGCTGTACCCCCTGGGCCGGGTATTCTCAGAACAAGCATCACAGTCTCAGGACATGGGCTTACCCATTTCTAATAGAGAGGAAGAGAATTATCTTCACACAGAGTGATCAACCTGAGGAATTCTCTTCCACAGAAGGCTGTGGAGCACAGGTTACTGAGTACATTCAGGAAAGAAATTGATATATTTTTTTTTACCAGTTAATGACATCACGGGGTTTGGAGCGAAATTGGGAAGATAGCAGTTGGACAGAGAGTCAGACATGATCACACTGAATGGGAGTGCAGGCTGGAAGGGCTGAATGGCCTCTTCTGTTTTCTGTGTTTCTGTCAGTTTAATATCCTCCTGAAAATCTCGCCCTGAAAAGTATCAGTGATTACATTGGGGAAACACATCAGTAGCTGTTTTCGTTCAGACATTCCTGTATCTTGAAAATGTGATTTTTCTTTGCAGAGACGATGAACAGTCAGTCTGAGGATCAAAGTGGGCCACAGGTTTCCTGATGCTGTCTCAGTGAAACAGTCACAGGAAGGCTTCCTTACTGTCGATGGCCAATCGCCTGCAATAAAGACCGACACTTCATGGATCTTCCGATTGTTCACGGTCCCTGGTGTGAATGTTCTGTGTGATTTACGGACAATATAAATGTAGCAGAAATACACTGAATATCCTCATTTAAACGGAGGGAGTGGGCAGTTATAAAGCACTTTCTGTTTTATATCTTCAGGGTATCACAAAATGTTTTACAGGGAATCGAACTATTTTGGAATTTATCCGGCATTGCATGGAGTGGAGGGAATTTTTAGAAACAGTGAGACTTACAGACATTGATACAAAGCCAGAGCCACAGATACAGGATGAGATAGTCCTGGAAATGTTTCCGAGCTCAATCTGTGACCTACACAAGACCGGGACACCAGTGGATGGAAGCCAATCAGGTTTTGGTCATATGGAGAAAGTCTTTTGTTGTCTCTGTGATTGTTATCGATCTCGACTTCCAAAAGGCCTTTGATAAGGTGCCTCATGGGAGGTTGCTGAATAAGGTGAGGGCCCATGGTGTTCGAGGTGAGCTCCTGGCATGGATTCAGGTTTGGCTGAAGGCAGAGAGGTGGGATAAAAGGTTCTTCTTCAGAATGGCAGTTCGTGACAAGTGGTGTCCCGCAGGGTTCAGTGTTGGGGCCGCAGCTGTTCACTTTATATATTAATGATCTGGATGGAGGGACCGGGGGCATCCTGGCAAATTTCGCCGATGATACGAAGTTAGGTGGACAGACAGGTAGTACTGAGGAGGTGGGGAGGCTGCAGAAGGGTTTAGACAGTTGAGGAGAGTAGTCCAGGAAATAGCAAATGAAATTCAATGTGAACAAATGTGAGGTCTTGCACTTTGGAAAACAGAATACAGACATGGACTATTTTTTAAACCGAGAGAAAAGTCCTGAATCCAAAGTACAAAGATATCTGGAAGAGCTAGTCCAGGATTCTCTAAAATTTGACTTGTAGGTTGAATCTGTGGTTAAGAAAGCAAATGTAATGTCATTGATCTCAAGAGGGTTGGAATGTAAAAAAAAGCGATGTGCTCCTGAGACATTTAAAAAACTCTGGTTAGGCCACATTTAGAATGCTGTGTCCAGTTTTGGACACTAAACCTCAGGAAGGATATACTGACACTGGAGCGTGTCCAGCGGAGATTCACATGGGTGATCCCTGTAATGGTAGGCCTAACATACAATTGGCTGAGGATCCTGGGGTTGTATTCATTAGAGTTTAGAAGGTTGAGGGGAGAGTGAATAGAAACTTACAAGAGAATGCATAGCTTAGAAAGGGTGGATACTGGGAAGTTGTTTCTGTTAGACAGCGAGATTAGGACCCTTGGGCACAGCTTTAAAATTAGAGCGAGTCGGTTTGGAATGAAAATGAGGAGACATGGAAAGAATCTCGCAGGGAATTAAGGGCTACAGGGAGAGTGTGGGTAAGTGGAATTGAAACGCCCATCAGCCATGATTAAATGGCGGAATGGACTCAATGGGCTGAATGGCCTTGCTTCCACTCTGATATCTTATTATCTTATGGTCCCTATCCCTGGAGGGTTTCATGGGGGCTCTGTAAAGGGAGTTTTGCTCCTCATCTAACTCCATACTGTACCTATCCTGGGATTGGTTAATGGGGACAGTGTAGAGGAAGCTTTACTCTGTACCTAGTCACATGCGAACCCTTTTCTGCAAGAGTTAGATGGGCACAGTATCGGGTGATTGAAACAAAACCTAACCTCACGCTGAACACGGCCTGAGTTTCCAAAGGGTTCCAGTCTATTGTTGGGTTACTAGACAATGAGCCTCCAGAAGCAACTAAAATATTTTCTCTCTATCTAACCCAGCTGTTCCTGTCATAAATCTTAAACTTATATCATTTCAGATCTTTCTAAATTCCAATGACACCATCCTGGGCTTGTATCATTTCCCTGGCCATTGAACCCGTGCTGTCCAGCTATAGTTCTGTGAATCTACGCTGCATTCACTTGTACATGGACTCCCAAGTCCCCACTCGTTCTCGCCTTTCCCTGTTTATAAAGTCACTGTCAGTGCTGGGCTCACCTGAAATGGCTGCTTTGAACAAACCTAAAATGGCTAACTGACTGACACTTCTGAAAGCATTTGTCCTGCTTTGCAGATGAAAACACACCTTACACTTTGCACATTATCATCTCTCGGCCTCCTGCAGATGAAATAAAGCGGGATGTGAACGGATGCATTTTGGATGTTAGAGAAGGGACAATCTATAATAAATGGTACAATGTTAATCAGGGTGCAGGAACAGAGAAGGCTTCAGTTTGAGTCTGGAATACAGTCAGCACAGGAGAGGGGCAAATCAATGAAAAGCCTTTTCCATTCATGTATTCCAGCATTGTAGAATTGTTAATTTACAAATTAAACTGCAAATGCAGGAAATGTAGAACTTTGTCACAAAATTTCAATTGATTAAGATGTGGATTCAAGAATCTGTTTAAAGTCAGTGCCCTGAGATAATTAAAAATGTCAGCAGTCTGTCTGACTTTCCAAACTTCAACCATTAAAAACGATGTGAATACACAAAGGGTAACATGACAGGTCTGCTACTGAATTGTAACTATGAGGACTTGTTTAGAATCTGTCAGAGTTTTGGCGTGGAATCCCGAAAACAGGCATTTTCCAAGTGTCACACTGACGCACTTTGTGTATTTGAATCTTCATTGACTGCCAGGGCCATTCGTTAACATGTCTCCCTCTGTGCTGTAAGGAACAAACAAACACAAGAAAAAGGAGTAGGGGTCAGGAATTCGGCCCCTCTAGCATGCTCCGAAATTGAATACAGTCATGGCTGAACTCATCTATGAAGTGCTTTGAGAGGTTAGGAATGGCACACATTAACTCCAGCCTCCCAGAATGCCTTGGTCCACTATAATTCACCTCCAATCGAAATAGATCCATTCAGACGCCATTTTCCTCCCCTTCACTCATCCCAGGAACGTCTGGATAACAAGGATACCGACATCAGACTCCGAAATATCGACTTTAGCTCTGCCTTGATCACCATAATGCCAACAAGACTCATCGACACAGTCTGAGCCCTGGGAATCTTTCCTCACTTCTACAACTGGATCCTCAACTTTCTGATCTGCAGATCAGAATCAATAAGGATGGTTGAGAACACCTCCTCTATGATAATCCGCAATACTGGTGCCCTGCAAGACTGTGTGCTCAGCCCCCTTCTATATTTCTTACCCTCTCATGACTGTATGGCCAAATTCAGCTCTAAATCCATTTACAGATTAGCTAATGACACCACCATAGTGGGTAGGATCTCAATCAACAGTGAGACAGAGTACAGGAAAGTGAGCTTAGTGGTATGGTGTAAAGACAACAATCTCTCCCTCAATGTCAGTAAGACAAAGGAACTGGTCACTGACTTCAGGAAGTGGACTGAAGGGCAGACCCTGGTCTTTGTCATTTGTGCTGAAGTGGAGGTGATTGAGCGCTTCACTTTCTGAGGAATTAATATTACCAACAATCAGTCCATCCATGTCAACTCTACAGCGAAGAAAACTTATCAATGCCTCTACTTCCTCAGAAGGTGAAGGAAATTTAGAATTTCGTCAATGACTCTGACAAATTTTTATATTGCATTGTAGAAAGCATCCTATCCAGATGCATCACACCTTGGTATGGAACCTGCTCTGCCCGTATTGCAAGAAATTACAGAGAGGCATGAACCCAACTCAGTCCATCACCCAAATCACATTTCTTTCCGTCTGACTCGGCCTCGACTTCTCACTGCTACAGGAAAGCAGCCATCATAATCAAAGGCCACTCCCACTCCTGCAATACTCTCTTCCACCTTCTTCCATTGGACAGAAGATGCAAAAATTTGTAAACAGGTACCAATGGGTTCAGGAACAGTTTCCTCCCTGCTGTTATCAGACGTATGATTGTGCCTGTCATATATTAGAGTACATCCTTCTCTGCACCTGTTCTATGGCTACAACACTATATTAACCCGATGTCCTTATATAAGGCATGATTTGCACTGGATATCACGCAAAACAATATTTGTCGCTGCATCTTTCAGGCTCTCATTGATTTACAAGAGGTAGAAGGACTGGTTAATATTTATAGACAGTCCCTAACACACTCCTCAAAAACGCAGATCTCATAGGAACAGCTAGAACAAAAAAAAACAGGTTTCTTCAGGATTGAAGTAACTTTTACTGCAGAGAACAGAGAGAGCTCCTGAGCAGCTGAAGACCTCTCTGTATCTTGTTCAGTGTCCCAAGCTGTTTAGCTGCCTGAGAACCAAAAACATCACTGTTGGCGGGCAGACAGCCTTTGTCATTGATGAACTGGTAGCCAATTATCAATCAGCTCCTTGTTTCAATCCAAAGTTCCATCTGTGAATAACTCCGTTCATCTCCAACCAGACTTCAATCATTGGCTCACTCTCAGGTGAATTGCTGTCAAACCGTGCAGCAATCTTCCACTAATCGGCCGTTTGTAAAGTCGCTCTTTTCACATTTTAGTCCACAATTAAACTCAAGACTTTTTAAAAATGGTTTTGATTTGCAGTCGCCCTGAGAAAACTAAGATGCCATTTCAAAAACGCATTTACTTGCAAAATACATGATGCACAAAAATTACAAAAACCTGCAATCTATTTATTATTTCTCCTTTCTAACAATTTTATGCAATCAAAGCATTCCTTAAATCTTTTACATATTCCAGCATCTGCCTCTTGGGACAATACATCTGAATACACATTAAGTTATCCAGTAATGTGTATGACATTTACATAAAATGGTGACAACAAAAGATTCGATCAAAGTTTGGGTGAAGATTTGTAGCTCGGGTGCTCGTTGTTGTGGTTCTGTTCGCCGAGCTGGAAATTTTTGTTGCAAACGTTTCGTCCCCTGTCTAGGTGACATCCTCAGTGCTTGGGAGCCTCCTGTGAAGCGCTTCTGTGGTATTTCCTCCGGCATTCACAGTGGCCTGTCCCAGCCGCTTCCGGTTGTCAGTTTCAGCTGTCCGCTGTAGTGGCCAGTATATTAGGTCCAGGTCGATGTGTTTGTTGATGGAGTTTGTGGACGAGTGCCATGCTTCTAGGAATTCCCTGGCTGTTCTTTGTTTGACTGTTCGATCGGAACAGTCTTGCATTGTTTATTTGAAACTTTTTAAAGAAGGCCAGTGGATTACAATCAGTGTCATTTAGTATTTCATTGTTCTTTTTTGGATAGACTTCAAAGTGCTGAAGAGCCAACAGTAATCCCAAAGCCCCCTTTCCTATGGGAGAGTATTTTTCCAATGATTGGTATTGTTTCTAATAGCAGCATCCTCCAGGTTTCACAATTCCTAACTCATCATCCTGGAACAAGACAGCACTTCGCCCCAATTCACCAGCATCAGCGGATATTTGAGAAGACTGGAAAACTCAGGGATGGCCAAAAGTGGTTCATTGATTCAAACTGCTTTCATCTTTCAAAGGTAACCTCGCACTCTGATAACTAAGTAACTTTTTCTTATTTCCATCACAAATTTGTTAAAGGCACAGCCATCCAGCTAAAATAATGGACGACCTTCGAGTAAAGTCAAATATTCCTAAAAAAACCTATTAATTTTTCATTTACTTTTAGATAAAAGGAATTCTGTTAATGTCTTCAATTTTGCTGTCTCCATCAATATCTGTCTGTGTGTTTGTGTGTGAATGCCTGTGTGATTGTATTTGCATGTGTCTCTCTACGTGCTGCTGTATGTTTCTCTGCACATCTCTGTATCTCTGAGTATCTTTGTGTATTGACATCTATCACACACACAGACACGAAACATACAAACACATACACACAAACACACACACACATCAACACGCATCAACATTACCAAAAGCATTGTGTCACTTTAAACATAAGAGAACTAGACAGAGATACAGATGAGGCGAGTTTAAGCCCCATTTCAATACAGACAGTTCCCAAAACAACAGGGAGCCCGCTGCACAGAGATACAGACACAGAGATACATAAAAATGGAGACACTCACTAATAAACACAATGAGAGATACACATACTCACACAAGCACTGATAGACAGAGATAGATGGGTAGCCACAGAGACAGAAACACACGATAATGCGAACACACATTCAGAGAGACACGTGCAAAAAGACATACAGAATCAGTGTGCAGTGAGTGACACTGTCCTGAGTGTAACCATCTGTAACGCAGTCTGTGTCCCATCAGCTCATGCCCAGCTTTTACAGATGGAATGGCCAGGAGAAAGTGCAACAGTCGCAGGATGTTCCTCAGCCCATTGTCAGGGAAAAGGGGAATCTGTTTAAAATCTCATGGTCATTTGTACAATTAACAGACTGATACAACAGATCCGCGTAATCACTGGGTGTCCATCTGTGAAATGGATTGATGATGATGGAGAGTAGTTGTGTTCTCCATAATTAGGTGGAATAAACTTGCAGTGCAGCATGCTCAGCACCACAACTACAAACATCCCTGTCTCCACCACCCACACTCAGTAGCAGCAGTGTGTACCATAGACAAGATGTACTGGAGAAATTCCCCAAGGTTCCTTCCAGAGAAGCTTCTAGACCCACGGCATTATCATGTGGAATGCTGAGCACAGCAGATACATGGGAACACCACCAGTTGACAATTCCACATCAAGCCACACCCCACCCTGCCTTGGAAAAACATCTCAGTCCCACAAGTGCCATTGGTTGGAAATCCTGGAACTTCCTCCCTTACATCACTGTGGGTTTATCTGACCCAAATAATTGGCAGCAGTTCAAGGCAATAACTCACCGTCACCTTCACGAGAGCAATTATATCTGAGCAATCCGTGGTGACCCAGCGGCGATGACCCAAATACATTAATGAATCACAAAATAAAGCTCAGTATTTGGGACCCGTGTGCTCCAGTGCTGAGCTTCTGAATAAATTAGGTCTATATTCTAGAAAATTAAAAGGCGATTTCATTTGAATGTCTCAGTTTGTGAAGAGGCTTGAGAGGGTAGATGCTAAGAAATTAATCCTGGAGGTCTGGGAATCTGAAACACGATAACACAGTCTCAGGAGTTTCTGGAAAATCTCGGCAGGTCGGGCAGCATCTGTGCAGAGAAATCAGCGTTAATGTTACAGCATTCACAGTTCATTCGGGTTTGATTGACACCCTCTCAGGGTAAGGGGCAGGTTATTTGGGACTGAGATGGGGAGACAGCGCTTCACTCTAAGACCTCTGAGGCTTTATTAGTCTCTCTCCTTGAGGATTGTGGATGCTCCCTCACTGAGTACATTTCAGATTGGAATAGACAGATTGTCGGGGTCTCAGGGAGTCACGGGATATGGGGAGTGGATAGGAAGCCGGATTTGAAATCTCAAACCAGCTCTGATTGGATTGACTGCCAGAACAGACTGAACAGTTTAAACAGGTTGTATAATCTCCTGCTCACATTTCCTGAGCTCTTGAGATATTTACTGAACTAATTCCCAATCCCTTTTGGATTTGGTTCAGAACTTAAGGCTTCTGATGAGATTAGATGATATTCCATACAGGCCTTTTAGCCCAACCAGTCCACAACGACCCTTCGAAGAGTAATCCACCCAGACCCATTTCCCTCTGACTAATCACTATGGACAATTTAGCAAGGCCAATTCACCTAACCTGCACATGTTTGGCCTGTGGAAGGAAGCTGGAGCACGAAAGAAACCCTCACAAACATGGGGAGAATGTGCAAACTCCACACAGACAGCCGCCCGAGGCAGGGATTAAACCTGGGACCCTGGTGCCAACCACTGAGCCACCTTGCCGCCCAAATTCTGGTGCGGTCAGACCTGCTGAGCTTCCCCAGCAATTTCTTGTTTGGATTTCTGCCCCAATCCAGTTGGTGATGATCACGGCCTTGTTACGTGTGTTTGGGAATGGGGAGGGAGCTGCTTTCAGGTCGATGGTGATGTAGTGGTGGGCATAGCTGCCTTCCAAGCAGTTGACCCGGGTCCGATTCCCGGCCGTCCCAGTCCTGTGGTTTTTAAATCGGTTTTTAAAGGAAAGCCACCGGGATAAAACCGGATCTGTCAGATTGTTCCTTGCTTTTCCTGGCAATGGTTCCTGTGAATTGCAGTGTGGAACCGGGCAGCATTGCTCGGCATCTCGAAAGCTTTCCCCTCTGCTGCTTCCCATTTCTTATTGAAATATTGGGTGCAGCACAAGGATCGGTTTGTTTTGTTCGAAAAGTTAGAGACTGCTCCCGTCAGGAACCTGAAATAATTACAGAAGTCGCTGGATACACAGAACAGTTCCAACAGTTTCTGTAGTGGTGGGGAGGGAGGGTTATTGTGTCAAATCTACACAAGGATAAAATAAACTCCAGCCTCAAAACAGTCAGAGTTCCTAAATTTTACAACATCCGTATCACATTTTTCTGAACCATCAATTCACCTTAAACCCTTCCAATGCAGAATAGCATCTTTCTGATTCTCACTTTGAGCTCCTCACCATTCTCAGTGAGCTCCTCCACCATTCTTTCCATTTCGCTGGGGACCCACTATCCGCAGTCTCCAATCAAATGACCTGAACTCAGACACACAGAGATCTTAAAGAGTGATACAATGCAGATAGGAAGTTGATTTCATTTCTGTTTCTGAGTCCAATCTTCACTCAGTGAGACAGAGTCAGGTATTCAAGGCTCCAACAAGAGCTGGATTCTGCTTTTGGTGATTGTCTTCATTCAGTGAGAAGGAGGGCCGTGGGCCGGAAGGAGCTCATCATTGTGCTTCGGGTTGGCTGCTCAGTCTGCAGTATTGCAGGCCGTGGGAGCAGGGCAGTGGGAAAGGTACCTCGTGTGGACTGCAATAGGACTTTCCACACATTGTTCCAGACCAGTTACAGAGCTCCTGGAATTCTGAATGAGGATCTGAAAAATACATTGATTGAAGGAGGAGGATCAGGAAAACAGGATAAAGCTGATGAGATCAGCAGAATGTCTCGGTCTACCTCTGTACCATACTTTATTTTCTGCTTCGTAAATATACAATCCGGAGCTCAACCCACTCAGAGCAATATAAGCTCAGCAACATATCATTCAAAGTCAGTGAGAAGATTTGTAGCTCGGGTGCTCGTTGTTTTGGTTCTGTTCGTCGAGCTGGGAATTTGCGTTGCAGACGTTTCGTCCCCTGTCTAGGTGACATCCTCAGTTTTTGGGAGCCTCCCATGAAGCGCTTCTGTGATCTTTCCTCCGGCATTTATAGTGGTTTGTCTCTGCCGCTTCCGGTTGTCAGTTCCAGGTGTCCGTTGCAGTGGCCGGTATATTAGGTCCAGGTCGATGTGTTTGTTGATTGAATCTGTGGATGAGTGCCACGCCTGTAGGAATTCCCTGGGTGTTCTCTGTTTGGCTTGTCGTATAATAGCAGTGTTGACCCAGTTGAACTCATGTTGCTTGTCATCTGCGTGTGTGGCTACTAAGGATAGCTGGTCGTGTCGTTTCGTGGCTAGTTGGTGTTCATGGATGCAGATCGTTAGCTGTCTTCCTGTTTGTCCTATGTAGTGTTTTGTGCAGTCCTTGCATGGGATTTTGTACACTACGTTGGTTTTGCTCATGCTGGGAATCGGGTCCTTTGTCCTGGTGAGTTGTTGTCTGAGAGTGGCTGTTGGTTTGTGTGCTGTAATGAGTCCTCGTGGTCGTAGTAGTCTGGCTGTCAGTTCAGAAATGTTCTTGATGTGTGGTAACGCGACTAGTCCTTTGGGTTGTGGCATGTCCTCATTCCATTGTCTTTCCTTTAGGCATCTGTTGATGAAATTACGAGGGTTTCCGTTTTTGGTGAATACATTGTAGAGGTGTTCTTCTTCCTCTTTTTGTAGTTCTGGTGTACTGCAGTGTGTTGTGGCCCTCTTTTGTGTGTGTTGCGGTGGTTGCTTTCTTAGTTCAGGACTTGGTCTCTGTGTGTGGCTCTCCTGTATACCTTTGTTTTGAATTCTCCATTCTTCTGCAGCTGTAGAGGGCATTAGTGAGATCACACCTGGAGTGCTGTGTGCAGTTCTGGTCACCAAATTTGTGGAAAGACGTCCTGACTATTGAGGGAGTGCAGCATAGGTTCATGAGGTCAATTCCTGGAATGGCGGGATTACCTTACGATGAAAGATTGGAGTGACTGAGCTTGTATACCCTTAAGTTTAGAAGACTGAGAGGGGATCTGATTGAGACATAAGATTATTAAAGGATTGGACACTCTGGAGGCAGGAAACATATTTCCGCTAATGGGTGAGTGCCGAACCAGAGGACACAACTTAAAAATATGGGGTCGACTATTTAGGACAGAGATGAGGATAAATTTCTTCACCCAGAGAGTGGTTTCTGTGTGGAATGCTCTGCCCCAGAGGGCAGTGGAGGCCCAGTCTCTGGACTCATTTAAGAAAGAGTTGGATAGATCTTTCAAGGATAGTGTAATCAAGGGTTATGGAGATAAGGCAGGAACAGGGTACTGATTAAGGATGATCAGCCATGATCATATTGAATGGTAGTGCAGGCCCGAAGGGCAGAATGGCCTACTCCTGCACCTATTGTCTTCTGTCTATAATCAATATTTTCTTTGACATCTAACTTGGATTTGGAGAAGATGCTGTTGGTGATACCAACCAACAGGATTGTTTGCACAGACAGGTGAATAATAATGTCACCAGTAAATAGCAGAAGGTTGTGGAGGGAAATGAACAGACTGAAGCCCGCTGTGATGGAGTTTGGGGAGCTCCCTGATCTGATTGGCTCTGTGCTAATTAACACTGCACACAGATATTAATCCAGTGGGTCAGCTTCTTAGTTAAACAGCAAGTTCCTGAGAGTGACGAAGTAGAACCTTGTATGTTGCTCACACCTACATGGTCAGTAAAATGGTATCCTGTCCATCCCATTGCAAAGTCAGCTTCAGCTCTGACCATGTTTCCTGAAACCCAGCACGGGGAGGAAACACTGCCTCCTGGTCTTAGGTTCCTTGCTGTAGGATAAGGTGTCACTTCCTGTGATCTCCCTCTGATAACTCCATTGCTTTAAATTTCACTTAATAAATTGGCTTTCTGTCCCTTCTGGTTTCGTGGTCAAGTCATA
>NC_057717.1:18850869-18851030 GCF_004010195.1 Chiloscyllium plagiosum
GGATTCTGATGAAGAGAGGGACCATCAAAATGTCGGGGGAAAATACATTAGCCATTGAGAGCAGGTTTCCTATTCAGGATATCCAGGGGCACAGATGAGGGAGGGAAAAGACTTCAGGTTTAAAGTTCATTTATTTCAATGCATGAGGCCTGACTGGTAAG
>NC_057717.1:18852036-18869748 GCF_004010195.1 Chiloscyllium plagiosum
GGGATTTGTGGCTTATGAGGGATATTGAAGTTCCGGTCTGGAAAATGAAGATGGTATACATTGGATTTAAGCTTTCCATATCTACCTTACCTCCCTCACCAGACTGATTGACACAATCAACCTGTGAAGACCCTACAATCCTCCCAGGTCTCTGCAGCATTCCGATCTGTAGAACCCGCTCCAATGCCTGTGACTCTCCCAATCCAGCTCCTATAAGATTCCCTATCTGTGTGACATCCAACCGTCGCCAGCACCCACCCTGTCAATACAAGCTCCTCCAGTCTCTCTATCTATCCGCCCATCTCTATAAACTTCTCAAGCTCTTACACCCCTATCTGTGTAAACGTCACCGTTCCCTACATCACTTCCCACTTTGACCAACTGTAAGAGATTAGTAATGTTCCCTTATCTGTGAAACTGTCTCCAACCAAAATTGCCCTTGTTCTCTCCAGGAAAATCTGTCTGATTCCACATCCTCCATGTCCAAATAACCTGCAGAACCTATATAACAAGTGTATCTTTACAACAGTCCAAAGATGTGCAGGTCAGGTGAATTGGCCATGCTAAATTGCCCGTAGTGTTAGGTAAGGGGTAAATGTAGGGGTATGGGTGGGTTTCGCTTCGGCAGGGCGGTGTGGACTTGTTGGGCCGAAGGGCCTGTTTCCACACTGTAAGTAATCTAATCTTAAAAAAAGGACTAAAGATTAGCTCGGGAGAGAATAGGGCCCCTGAAAGGTCAATGAGGCTGTCTGTGTGGGAAACACTGCTGATGGGGGAGATCCAAAACAAATATTTTGCATTTTGATTTACTTTGGAGAAAGACATGGAAGTTCGGGAACTTGGAAAAATACATAGTGATGTATTGAACAGAGTTCACATATGGACAACAGGATGGTTTAAAATGAAAAAAAAGTTGATGAAACCTTGGGACATGATCAGATGTATCCCAGCGCTCTGTGAGAAGCTCGGGAGGAATTTACAGGGCACCTCACAGGGATATTTGTATCATCAACAGCCACTATAGACCAGTGAGACTGATGGAAGAGGTGGGTAAGTTGTTGGAGGAGATTCTGAGAGAAAGGATCATCGTTCATTTAAAAAGGCAAGGATGGATCAGCGATGGTCAGCATGGCCTTGTGCACGGGAAACCATGTCTCACAAACTGGATTGAGTGCTTGTGGAGGTAGAAAAGTGATAGAGCAAGGCAGAGCAGTGGATAATGTCCACATTAACTTTAGCAAGGCCTTTGACAAGGTTCTGCATGGCAGACTGGTTAATAAGTTTAGATCACACATAACCAGGGAGCACTCACTAACTGGATACAAAATAGGATTGACAGTAAGAGACAGAGCGTGCTCACAGAGGGTTGCTGCTCAAACTGAAGGCCTGTGACCAACCGTGTGCCATGGGGTTCGGAGCTGGCTCACTGTTGTGCATCATTTATATGAATAGTTTGGATGTTTAATACAGGAGTCATGGTTAGCAAGTTTGGAAGTGAGACTGAAAGTGGTGGTACAGTGGACAGTGAAGAGGATTATCTGAGAGTGGGCCAGTGAGTTTAGGAATAGCAAGTGGAGAAATACACAGTGTTGCACTCTGGTAAAGCTGACCAGAGCTGGACTTGTACAGTCAGAGACCCAGGGATGCAGGTACAAGGTTCTTTGAAAGTGGTGTCACAGGTAGACAGGCTGGTGAAGCAGATGTTTGGGATGCTTACATTCATTGGTCAGAGCATTGAGAGTAGGAGTTGGGATGTCATGTCATGTTATATCTGTACAGGACATTAGTGAGGCCACCATAAAAAGTATTGTTGATTACCTGGAAAAACTTAACTGTTTCACGTCTGTCCTTTAGGGAAGAACATCCGACATTGTTACCTGGTCTGGCTCACGTGTGACTCCAGACCCGCGGCAATATGGCTGACTCTGAGTTGCCCTCTGGGAAATTAGCTGTGGGGCAAAGAATGCTGACTCAATCAGTAAAACCCTCACCGAATGAATGAATACATAGAAATACATATTCCCTCCCTACCTCTGCAAACCCCTCCAGCTTTGTAACACCGTTCAGGCCCTTGCCCCTCTCTGTAACACTCTCACCACCTCCAGCACCTTCACCTCTCCCTGTTCCTATCATCTGATTAAACCCTGACAATGTTTCCCCTTCCTACTGCACTTCTCCTGCTAGTAGACCCATAGTGATCCCTTTAAAAAATACTTCCATATTTCGAAAGCATTGGCTTCTTCAGAATTGTGAGGTTTTTTTTGTCTTCTGAGCATCTCTTAATCAAATCTGGTAATTCCTGGGAATTACTGAGCCAAGACTGTCCAAAGTGGGGGAGGAGCATTGGGAAGGCGTCAAGCACTTCGAGACTTGATGTGGGGGGAAAAAAGGGGAATCCAAGAGAAAACAGCACAAGGAGCTCGCTGTCACACCAACGCCCCTCCCACCCCCTTCCCATGGCCACCTTCTGCCGTGTGTAACAGAGTCTTTGGAAGGATACATCGGTCTGTACAGCCACCTACAGACTCCCCCCGAGAGTGGGAGAGAGTCAGCATCGTCTGTGACCCACCGGCAATGAGATGGTGAGAAAAGGAAGTTGAATCCCCTCTCAACTTTCCCAGCGCCTTTGTTACAAATTCCAATAATTCCCTGTCCACTGCCATGTCTCACAATATAATACTGTAAAGGGGCCTTAACACTGCACTTCCACTTCTGTGTTCTGACTCTTATTACCCAGAATTTGGTCTCCTAATGATCGATGATCTGAGGCCACAAGTTTTCTGGTTCATCCCATTGTTATCCTTAACTATGAGAGTTCCCCATCCTCCTTCCCATTCTGCCTGACATTCCACAATGTTGTGTAGCCGTGAATATTAATGCCCCACCTTTTTGTTCACGCTGTGACCACGTCTCCCTGATGTTGATTAGATCGAAATCACAGTCGCACGAGCATATCCCTTATTGCAAATACCTTGTGCATTCAAAGTAAGAAACAGTGATTTACTTTTTAAATTACAATTTCCTGTCACATCCCTATCTGCTGATGTACAATTTTAGTTAAACTCCGTCTTTTCCTGTTGCTTTCTGTTTATCCTCAGCCACAGCCCCATGTTTCAGTATTGCAACCTTTGTCTAAGGAATTGGGAATTTCCTTTCAGCTAAGCCCTGTCCCTCCTCATCTGTGTCAGTTTAAAGCACACTGCATAATCCTGGTCATATGATTGACCAGGGCATTGGCCCCAGCACTGTACTATCACATTACAATAGCTGACTCCTCCCTGAGTACTGGTAGCAGTGACCACGACATCAGAACCACTTCTTCTGACACCATGGTTTCATCCTGAAATCTTCTTGCACTCTGGTGATATCACTCAGTGTCTGTCCATGTGGTATCCCTCACTCTGTAGGTCTAATTACTGCCTCGGTCAATGCCTCTTGTTCTTACAGCTGATCTGAGATCCTGGCAAAAATAATCCTCCGATCAGCAACAGCACAGACCAAGGGACAGAGACTGGTATTTTCGTGGTCTCTGCTGGACTCAGTCCTACTCGACATGAGTTGTCCTCAGTACATCCGTCTAATTTCCCATTCTGTCTGTTTCTGTCTTATGCAGTTAATCAGGATGTTTCTGAATTCCTGTCGCATCCATCGCCCTTTGAAGATGCTTGGTCAGCCAGAGAGAGATGGAGAGGGAGATCTGGAGCCTTCAGTAAATCCTGCAGCCGGTAAGATTACTTACAGTAAACAGCACAGGGAGGAGTTAGTGGCCTTGTGTATTCAGACCCGGGAGGCAGGATACAGATGCGCAGTTGGGCAAGGAACAGCAACATTCTAGGCTTCATTCCCACCATCTTGTGAGGGTCCTGCTCTCACCTCTGCTGTACCGGTCCTCCCTGAGACAGCACAGGAGGTCCCAAGCATCAGTCCTGGCTCATGCTGTTGTATGAGAGATCTCTGTAATATCCAATCCCGAAATTCCTTCCTCTGTTTGGAATCTCCTCTAGTCCACACAATACTCTCTGTCTCTGTCAGATTCTCCAATCCCTAACACCCTAATCCCTAAACTTCTCCAGCAGATACTAAATTCCTTCATCCCTGTACACTCTGACAGTCCGGCCTATCCTTGTAAGCTCGTCCTACCAATGCCACCCACTATGACAATGTGTTTTGTCTCAAACCTCGCCATCCGTCCCTATGTGGGTAAACTTCTCAAGCTCCTACAGCACTTCCTTATCTGTGAAAACATCGTAACCTTCTTATCGTTCTCCAATTCCTCCATCTTAATCTATTTAAATTTCACCCTTTCCCCATCAACCCCGCCGACCACAGGAACCTCTTTCAGTTTGTGCAACCCTCCCCATCTGTGTAACTGTCTCCAACCCAGCAACCCGGCATTCTCCATTACCTTCCTATCTCTGTAGCCTCCAGAACCTAGAAGCCTTCTTATATCTGTAAACATCTTCAGTCACTACAACCTTCCACACCTCTATTAATATATACAATACCCTTCAAACTCAAACACCCCGACCTGTTCCTCTCAATCTGCCTGCCTCTCCCTGTATCCAGCCCTATCCCTATCTCCAGAATCTAATCCAGCTCCCTATATCTCTGTAAATTCCTTCCACTGACATTCTTGGCCAGATGTAACTCTGTTTCACTCTAAAATCCTCGGGCCCATGTAAGCCTCCCTATCTCTGTAACCTCTACCCATCTGTTCAAACCCCCCACTACTGAGGAATGACCCCCTGCATTTGCCATAAGGCAGATGGAATGAGAGTGAATGGATAAGATGGAACCGTCATTACGGAGATGTAGCTGCAGAATGACCATCACAGAGAAGGGAATATTGAAGATTTGTTGGGATAGATTCATACAGTCATAGAGATGTACAGCATGGAAACAGACCCTTCGGTCCAACCCGTCCATGCTGACGAGATATCCTAAACCAATCTAGTCCCAATAGGCAGACTAGGCAAAAAGCCAACACGTTGTGAAGAAAGGATGAGGTTAATGCATTACTGAGACAGTAATGTGGATCTGAAGTTCAAAAGTTGGAGTCCAGCTGGATGGAACTGAGAATAAACAAAGAGCAGCAACCATTAACAGGAATTCTTTTGTAGGCACCAGACAGTGATGGTAATGTCAATATGGTTACAGTCAGGACACTGAATGTACTTGTAGCAAGGGCAGTACAGTAACTGTGTGTGACAGTGGTCTCCATTCCGACTGGATAACTAATGAGTATCAGGGCTGTAATGGATAGAATCCTGGATTGTATACGAGATAGTTTTCCATAACATCATATCAAGGAGTCATCAACAAAATTGTCTATTGTAGATCAAACGCTGTGTCGTAATAAATATCTAATAATCCCATTATAAAGGAGTTTTGTGAGTAGAGACCCATAATATTATGCAGGACATATTGAGTTTGAGTTAAGACCATGAGATGTAAGAGTAGAATGAGGCCATTTGGCCCATTGAGTATGCTTTGCACTGCAATCAGATCACAGCTGATCTGATACTCTTCAACTCTACTTTCCTGCCTTTTTGCACAAAACCCTTGTTTCCCTGATTCATTAAAATCTGTCCATCTCTTCTGTAAATATTCTTAATGACGCAGCCTCGACAGCCCCCTGCAGTCTGGAATTCCCACAGAGTCACTACTCTCTGAGTGAAGACATTCCTCCTCATCTCCATCTTAAATGGGTGAGCCCTTTCTGGGATTTTCTGCCCTCTGGTTACACATTCACACACAACTGAAACGAAAGGAAGTGACAGAGATAATTATCGCAGATGACATGAAAATTGGTGGAGTTGGGGTTAATGGGCAAGGAGATCCAAGGGTGCAGGAGGTTACAGATCAGTTGGAAAGATGTGCAGAGAAATGGCAAATTGAGTTTAATCTGGACAAGTGTGAGATGATGTCAAAGTCAAGAAGAAAGTTAGGATACTGAGGTACATTAATATACAGAAGGATTTTGGTGCAAGTCAGTAACTCTCTGAAAATGGCAACAGAAGTGTTTCAGATGGGAAAGAAAGCAAATGGAACATTGGCCTTCAACGGTAACAACGTTGGGTATAGTAGTTTGCATCTGATGTTGTAGGTGTATGACACGTTTATTTGGCCACATTGAAGTACCGTGTGCAGTTCTCATTTCCACACAATAGGAAGGATGTGAAGGCTTTGGCGAGGGTGCAAAAGGGGTTTATCAGCATGTTGCCTGTGTTAGATTTTTTGAGTGTTGTTAGGTGTCAGAGGAAATTAAACAAAGTTGGATTGTTTTGCGAGATTATCAGAGGGTGACAGGTGACCATTTACAAGAATATAACATTAGGAGAGGGACAGATAATGTGGATAGTCAGAATCTCTTTTCCAATGTGTCAGTATTAAATATGAGAGCCCATAGGTTTAAGGTGAGAAAGGGAAGGTTTAAACGCGATGTGTGAGACAAGTTTATTTTTTACAGAGAGAGTGGAAGTTACCGAGGGAGGACGTGGAAGCAAAAATGTGAGCAAAGTTTTGAAGTGGCATTTAGACAGACACATGAGCAGGCAGAGAATAGAGGGACATGGACCATGTGCAGGCAAATGAGATGAGTTAGAATAGCATCATGGACAGCACAGACATGGTGGGCTGAAGGGCTGTTGCTGTGCTGTACTGTTCTATTGTTTAAGTTCCCAGCATGTGCCCATCAGAGCCCGTCCGAATCTTGGATGATTCATTCCATTTCTCTCTTATTATCTAAACTTCAATGGGTTCAACCTCAACCTACTCCACCTCTTCTCACTAGAAAATTCCTCCATTCGCAGGATCAGCCGAGTGAACCTTCTCTGCCCTACCTCCAATGCGACAATACCTTTCCTTCAGGCACTCACCTGTTCATAATATTCTAGGTGTGGTCTGACTGGTACCTTGTGTAGTTGTAGAAAGACCTCCCTACTTTTAGACTCTATTCCCTTTGTAAAAATGCCAGCATTGGATTGGCCTTCTCTATTACCTGCTGACCCTGTGAGCTACCTTTTACAGATTGATAAACAAGATCTCCGTCAGCCCTTTCTGCTGTCAGCCTGAAACCAAACAGTGTTAGCCTGACAGTACGTCGGGAGCATACTGACATTGTGAGACAGGATATGTCAATATACAATAACTGGCCACTTAGAAGCACATTTTATAAAGAGAATTTGTTTTTGAGCCTATTGGATTTAATTTGTTGGTGTGAATATAAATGGCAGAATAGAAAAGGATTTTGGAGGGGTGTAGTGGAAGATGGGATATGGTGCATTTGAGTTTTCAGAAGCCTTTACGCAAGTTTCAATAAGGCGAAAGAGTAATTCCTTGGAGAATAGGGCCTCTTAAATATCAATAAGGTCACCTATGTGTGGAACCAGTGGAGAAGGGTGACTTATTGGACAAAAACAGTCTTGTCAGTATTTACTGTGGCGAAAGACATAGAAGCTCGGGAGCTTGGGGAAATAAATAGTGATGTCTTTGACAGAATCCTCAACAGGGAAGAGAAAGTGCTGGAATCTTAAAACAAATAAAGGTAGATCAATCTCAGTAGCTCATTAGGTCTATGATAGAATAATTTGGGAAGCTAGGGAAGAGATTGCAGTGTCCTGAACAGAGATATTTATATTATCAACAAACACAGTGAGGCACTGGAAGACTGGAGGGGAGGGGGGGGGGTGGTGGTGGGGGTGGTGGGGGTGGATAATGCTGTTCCATCACTTAAGGCCTGCATGGAAAATCCAGGAAATTACAGCCCAGTGATGGGGAAGTTGTTGGAGGAGATTCTGAGAGAAAGGAGCTACGTACATTTGGAAAGGCAAGGGCTGATTAGAGATAGTGTTTAGATTAGTGTTTCACAAATCGGATTGATTCTTCGAGGAGGTGGTCAACATGGACTTCAGCAAAGCATTTGACTAGGTTCAAAGAGATGTAGAGCATCTAGTCAAGAGGAAAAACGAAGATTACTTAAGGTTGAGGAAACAAGGGTCAGATAGCTTTCTAAAGGGTAACATGAGCAGCACGATGGCTCAGTGGTTAGAAACCTCATAACATCACGGACTCCATTTCGATTCCAGCCTCAAGCAACTGTCTGTGTGGAGTTTGCACATTCTCCCCGTGTCAGCGTGCTCCGGCTTCCTCCCACAGCCCAAGGATGTGTCTGTTCAGTGACTCAGCCATGCTAAATAACCCATAATGTTCACAAATGTGTAAGTTTGACGCATTAGTCAGGGCAAATGGGAAGTAATAGGGTGGTGGAATGAGTCTTGGTGGGGTACTGCTTGAATGGTTGATATGGAGGTGTTGGGCCAAATGGCCTGTTTCCACACTGTAGGGATATTCTGAAGGTAGCCCAGGAAGGAACTGAGGAATGGGCTTAGGACAACTAGAAGGGGGCATGAAAAAGCATTGTTGGGAAGGATTAAGGAAAACCGTAAGGCATTCTCCACTTATGTGAGGAACAAGAGGATGGTCAGAGTGAGGGTAGGGCCGATTAGCGATATTAGAGGGAACTTGTGCCTGAAGTTGGAGGAGGTAGAGGAGGTCCTTAATAGATACTATGCTTCAGTATTCACTGCAGAGAGGGACCTTGTCATTTGTGAGGACTGCGTGAAAAGGACTGATGTATGTCAACAGTGGATGTTAAGAAGGAGGATGTATTCAGTATTTTGTAAAAGGTGAGGATAGATAAGTCTGCTGGATATGCCCAAAGTTACTACAGGAAGCGAGGGAAGAGATTGCTGCGCACTTGGCGATGACCTTTGCACCCTCACTGTTCACTGGGGCCGTACCAGATGATTGGTGGTTGGCAAATGTTATTCCCTTGTTCAGGAAATGGAATAGAGATAATCCTGGGAATTACAGACCTGTCAGTCTTATGTCTGTTGTCTGCAGATTATTGGAGAGGACTCCGAAACCGAATTTATGATTCCTTGGAAAACCATAGTTTGATTAGAGACAGGCAGCATGGCTTTGTCAGGGGCAGGTCATGCCTCACAAATCTTATTGAATCTTTTGAGAATGTGACAAAACACCTTTATGGCTCATTCAGAAAGTACAGAGGCATAGGATACAGGGAAACCTGTCTATCTGGATGTGGAATTACCGGCCTTCAGAAGACAGAGGGTGATGACATATGGAAAGCATTCATCGTGGAGCTCAGTGACCAGTGGTTTTCTGCAGGGAGATGTTACAGGACCTCTGCTCTTTGTGAGTTTATGAATGACTTTGATGTGTGAGTGGAAGAGTGGGTTAGTAAGTTTCCCAATGACACGTAGGTTGGTGGAGTGGTGGATGGTGTGGAGGGCTGTTGTAGGTTGCAACGGGACATTGACAGGATGTAGAGCTGGGCTGAGAAGTGGCAGATGGAGGTCAATTTGGAAAAGTGTGGAGTCATTCATTTTGGTAGATTGAATTGGAATGCAGAATGCAGGGTTAAAGGCAGGATCTTTGGCAGTGTGGAGGAACAGAAGGATCTTGAGTTCCAAGTCCATAGATGCCTCAAAGTTGCCACCCAAGCTGATAGGCTTGTTAAGAAGGAATATATTGTGTTGGATTTCATTAGTTTGGGGATTGAGTTTTAAAGCTGTGAGGTTATACTGTAGCTCTATGGAGCCCTGGATCGACCCCATTTGGAATATTGTGTTTGATTCTGGTCCCCTCATTACAGAAAGGATGTGGAAGCTTTAGAGAGTGTAAAGAGGAGATTTACCAAGATGCTTCCTGGACTGGAGAGCATGTCTTATGAAGAAAGGTTGAGGGAGCTAAGGCTTTTCTCATTGGAGTGAAGACGGGTGAGGGGCGACCTGGTCGAGGTGAACAAGATGATGAGAGTTAGAGAGAGAGTGAATAGTGAGAGACGTTTTCCCCCATGACATAAATAGCTATTACAAGGGTGCATAATTTTCGGGTGATTATCGGATGGTTAAGGGGAGATTTCAGAGGTAGGTCCGTTACGTAAAGAGTGTGGCTGAGTGGAATGCACTGCCAGCGGTGGCAATAAAATTAGATGCATTCGGGACATTTAATATACTTCTGGATAGGCACATAAATGATAATAAAATGAAGGGTATGTTGGTTAGTTTGATCTTACAGACGGCTAAAAGGCCAAAGGATCTTGTGCTATACTGTTCTGTGTTCTACGTTCTGTATGGTAAACTGGGTAATAATCTCAGATCAATGTAAAAGGATATGGCATTCAGGAGGAGCGAGTCACCTGGATACAAAATTGGGCTTGATGGTAGGAGGCAGAGGGTGTTGGGAGACATATTATTTTCCTGAATGGACGCATGTGACCAGCGGTGGAGTGTGCCCACTGTTGTTTGTCGTTTGGATGGGAGTATTGGTTTCCTTGTAAGTAAGTTTTTTTGGGTGACACTGAGATTGGTAGTAAAGTGGACAGTGAAGAAGGTTATCTGCGATACAACAGGAAGAATAGTGAGCTGAAGAATAGCATGGAGATTAATTAGATAAATGCAATGTCTTCCATATTGGTGAACAAACCAGGGCGGGACCTGTACAGTTAATGTTCAGATAGTGTTGTCAGTCAGAGACCCATTGATGCAAGTACACAGTTCTTTAAATGTGGCGACTCTGGTAGACAGGTTGGTGAAGCAGGTGTTTGGGATGGTTACCTTCATTGGTCAGAGCATCGAGAGTAGGAGTTGGGATGCCATGTTGTATCTGTACAAGACATTGGTGGGACCACCATTAAAGCATTGTTGATCAGTTGGAAGAACTCATCAGGTTCACTTACCTCCTTTAGGGAAGGAGAAAGTGAGGTCTGTAGGAGTTGGGATGCCATGTTGTATCTGTACAAGACATTGGTGGGGCCACCATTAAAGCATTGTTGATCAGTTGGAAGAACCCATCAGGTTCACTTACCTCCTTTAGGGAAGGAGAAAGTGAGGTCTGCAGATGCTGGAGATCAGAGCTGAAAATGTGTTGCTGGAAAAGCGCAGCAGGTCAGGCGAACAGGAGAATCGACGTTTCGGGCATAAGCCCTTCCTCAGCAACACATTTTCAGCTCCTTTAGGGAAGGACATCTGACGTTCTAACCTGGTCTGGCCTACATGTGACTCCAGATCCACAGCAGTATGGCTGACTCTGAGCTGCCCTCTGGATAATTAGCATTTGGGCAAAGAAAGCTGGTCCAATCAGTGACACCCTCATCCCATGAATGAATGAATAAAAATGCTTATGTCCCTCCCTACCTCTGCAAACCTCTCACAGCTGCAGCAATCCGTATTGGCTTTGTAACACCGTTCAGACCCGGACCACTCTCTGTAACACTCTCACCACCTCCAGCACCTTCACCTCTCCCTGTTCCTACCATGTCAACGATTCCCCTTCCCACTGCCCTCCTCCTGCTAGCAGACCCTTTGCAATCTCTTTAAAACTTAATCCTAAAATACACTCTCACTTCAGGTTTTTAAATACTTTTTGGTAACTTTCTCAGCCTAATATGATCCATTTTGTCCTGAATTAGGGATGGGTTGGAATTTCTTGCTGAGGTTTTATCTGTTTAAATGGAATGTCGTTTTGTTGAGTGTTTTAAACTGTTCCTTCAAATGTTTTCCACTGTTCATTTACAGGCACATATTTCAGTCTGTTTCCCCCGTTTATCTTGGTCAGTTCTCCTCTCAAACTCATGTAATTGTCTATTTTTATTTCTAGTTGCAGCTTGTCCTTTCTGTGATTCACTTTAAAACTTTATATTCCTTTAAATTACACTTTACCAAAATTTCCTGGAGGATCTCTTCAGGTGACATTACTAATTCACTACGTTTCATCACACAATCTGACATAGTTACATCCCTTGCCAGTTGCACAATGCGTTACTCCAAAAAACATTGAAAATAAACTGCAAACTCCTCTTCCACTATCACTGTTATCAGTGTGACTGTCCCAGATTATACCAATATCAAAGTTTCCCAAAATTATCACAATGCCTTTATTAAAACATTCCAATGAGTTCCTGTTTAATGCAGTGATGAGCAATGAAATGCTGTTCATTGGCCTAAAACTGTTCTGCTGCTTGTGTCCTTAGCAAGTAGTAGCCAGAATTTACATTCAGACTGACTCTACATCATGATCTTCAGCCAAGTGATTTCTCTGTAATGCCTTTGTTACCCATTATTGTTAGCGTTACCCATTTTGCCTGAGTTTCCACATTTATGTTCCACCTTTTGTTCGCACTGTAACCACGTTTCTCTTGTGTCTAAATCTCTTGTATCTCTGTGTCACAAATCCATCTACTTTATTGAAAAGTCTTTGCCCATTCTAAACAACTCATAATTTACTCTTTCCCACAATTTCCTGTCACAAATTGATTCGCTAATGCATATTCCTAGTTAAACTCTGTCCCTTTCTATTCCTTTCTGCTTGTCTTCAGCCACATTCCCATCTGTTCAGATGCTCCACCTTTTCTCTTTGGATTTGGAAAGCTCCTTTCACCTGAACCCTGTCCCTGCATCCTCTCTGTCAATTTGAAGCCCTGTCCATAAACCTTCCAGGACACTGCTCCTAATGGATTATTTATTAAATCAGGTATGGGATGTGGGTGACTCTCGCTGACCAGCTTTTCTTGCCCAGCCCTAGCTGCCCTTGATCTGAGTAACTTGCTCGCCCATTTCAGAGGGTACTTGAGAGGCAAACACTTCGCTGTGGGATAGTCGTGCAGACCACGTAAGGATGGGCAGATGTCTTTCTCTCAAGGACAAGTGTTTGGGTCTTTTGTCCATCAGCAATGGTTTCATATTTATTTGTAGATTGTTCATTAGTATGGTTAAAATTATTGTTTACAAACTCCCCATTACTGGTGGGGGTCAAACCCTTGTCCCTGAACATTAGCTGAGGTTTTGGATACATGCTCCACCAATAATACCTCAGGGTCATCACTTTGCTTACTCATTCCTGACCAGTTATTACCAGGGATCATGAAGCTAACCCCATTCTTCCTATACAATTGTTTGATCCTGAAATCTTCCTGCACTCTGATGTATCACTCACTATCTCTGTATGTAGTATCCCTCACTGTGATGGTCTAATTGCTGCCTCTATCAGCGTGTCTCACTCTTGCAGCTACTCCAGATCTTGAGCCAACAGAATTCTCCACTGCAGCTGGACGCGACAGCACAGGCTAGGGATGGAGACTGGTATTTTCGAGATCTCTGTGGGACTCAGTGCGATTCTCCGTGTGGAACCTTCACTGCATCAGTCTAATTTCCCATTCTGTATATTTCTGTGTTTCCTGCAGGTTCTGAGAAAGGTCCTGACTCAATATTCTTATTCATCACCTCACTGAAGATGGTTGGTCAGCAAGAGAGACAAAGGATAGGGAGATGTGGAGCCTCCAATAAATCCTGCAGTGAGGTAAGATCACTCAGTGCACAGAACAGAGAGCAATGAGAGAGAAAAACAAAACAATGGCGAACAAGACATGATAGAGTTACAGTGCTGGAGAATTAGCACCGTACAGGCACACCCCTTGCTGTAAGTTATGTTGTACTGAGACAGCATCGGGAGTTCGCAATTATCAATCCAGGCCTGTGCTGTCTTAGTGAGCATCAGGACAATAGAGGTGAAAGCAAGCCTCCCACAAGAGGGTGAGCATGCTGCCTAGGATCTTTCTGTTCTGTGTTCCCTCTCCAACACTGTGTCTATGGCTATGGACCAGTGTCTTCAATAACCTTTAACTGCTATAACAGTTCCAGTCCCTGTAACCTCCTCCCTTCCTGATAGTTCTGCCACATATTTGAAACGTCCTGCATTCCAGACTACCATCCCTGTTGCTGTAAGTTGCTTCAATGTCTACAACATGTCTTGTCTCAGTAGTTTCCCCCTCCAATAACTGGAGACAGAACCATGCAGCACGGAAACGATTCCTTCAGTCCAACTAGTCCACACTGACCATGGTTTGTGAACAAGTAACATTTCTCTGCATTTGACCCATATCCGTGCAAACCTTCTCCTCTCCATGTACCTGCCCAAATATCTTTTACCTGTTGTAATTTTACTTTACTCCACCATTTCCCTGGCATCTCATTCAATACGTGCACCATCGTGTGTGTGCAAAATGTTCTACTCCGATCCCTTTTATGTCTTCCCACTCCCACCTCACATTTATACCCTCTAGTTATGGACTCCCATACCCTACGGAAAGACCTTAACTATTCGCCTTACCTATACTCCTCATGGTGTTACAAACCTTTTAAAGTTACCCTTCAGCCACCTACACGCAATAGAAATATGACGGACAACTATACAAATATTTCTGCCAGGGTTCCCGCCACTACTTTGCTACATTGTTCTGGGATACCTTTGTGTTTTAAGACCTCCAGCACCACCTCTTCTGTAATGGGGACTCTTTTCACGCCATTACTGTTTGTTTTCCTTTGTTTCCCAGTCTTTGTCCACAGTACGTTCTGACATGAAATATTCATTTATGATCACGTCCATCTCCTGTGGTTCCATACATGGATGGCCTTACTGAACTTTGAGGGGCCCTATTGTCTTCCCATTTGCTAATTTGTACTTTATTCTACAGAATTTCTTTGGATTGTCCTTACATTTCTCTGCCAAAGCTATCTCATCCCTCCGATTTCTTTTTCCAGCTTATCCAGCCTATCCTTCTAAGTCAAACCCTCCGGTATCAGGAGGGATCATCTTCATCAATCTTTGCCCCATTTACAGTTTCAGAAAATGCTTCCTGAAGCAGGAGGATCATAATTCTACACAATACTCCATCTAGAGATCCTGCAATGTCTTATAGCCGTATCATGATATACCAACTCATGTACTCAGTGCTCTGACCTATGAGGGCTAGTGGTGCCAAATTCTGCTTTCAACACCCTGTCCACTTGTGATACCACTTCCAAGGAACAATATAACTCCATCACTTGGTCTGTCTCTGTTTAATAACACTTCCCAGGGCCCTACCATAACTATGTTAGGCCTTCCTGGTTTGTCTTAACAAAATCTATCACCTGGATTAACTCCATCTTTCATTCCTAGACCCACTGGCCCAGTTGATCAAGATAACCTTTAATAACTGTATTTTCTGCCCGCTTTAATACTAGTTTTGGTATTCACGAACTCATTAACAATGACTTCTATACTCTGAAACATATCATGCATATAATTGATGCATAAAAGTGAATCCACTACTGGACATAGCTTTCCAGGGTGAAGAACAACCACTTCCCACCATTCTCTGTTTCCTACAGTCAAGGCAATTTTGGGTCCGTTCGGCTAGCTCTCCATGATCCCATGTGATCTAACCTTACTAACTCGTGTACCACACTCAATCCCGTCAAAAGCCTTGCTGACTTCTGTATAGACAACACCTACTGCTCTACCTTCATTTATCTTCTCGGTCACCTCTTCAACAGAACCAATTATGGTTGAGAGACACTATTTTATCGACACAAAGCTGTGCCAACTATCCCTAATCAATCCTTGCTTTTCCAATTGCATGTAACGCCTGTCCCACGGAACCGCTTCCAACAACATTCTCACCACAGGCATCAAGCTAATTGATCCTTCGTCAATGGCTTTTCCCTCGATGCCACCCTCCAGGCTCCCAGCTCATCACCCATGTCTGTCAGTGATGGAAATATCTCTTTAAGGGGCCCCGCAATTTCTTCCCGGACTTCCTACAATTTCCTGGGATATACTTGATTAGCTCCCTGGGATGTTTTTATATATATGCACGTTTTACGGGAATTAGGTAAAAAGTTAAAAAGCAGGACCTCAAGGATAGTGATCTCCAGATTACTCCCAGTGCCACGTGCCAGTGAATATAGAAGTATAAAGGTAGGCTGGATGGGTATGTGGCTGAGGAGCTGATGGGGGGGGGGGGTTCATCGTTTACAGTTCTTGGATCATTGGGCACTCCTCTGGGGTAGAGGCGACCTGTACAAGGGGTATGGTTTGGACGGTGGGGTGATATGTGTGTGTGGTGGACTGACTGGCAACTAATGAGGCCTGACTGGTAAGGCGGACGAGCTCAGAGCATGGATTGGCTCTGGGGACTGGGATATTATAGCCATAACAGAAAATTGGCTGAGAGAAGGGCAGGACTGGCAGCTCAGTGTTCCAGGATACAGAAGCTACAGGCGGGACAGAAGGACAAGTGAGTGAGGAGAGGGAGCTGCCCTTTTGATTAGGGAGGACATAACAACAGTGCTTAGAGAGGATACTCTTAAAGGGTCATAAAATGGGGTCATATGTTTAAAGGTTAGAAACAAAAAGGGGATGGTCAGTCTGGTGGGATTGTATTCTAGACCCCCAAATAGCCAGCGGATACCCGAGGAGCAGATGTGTAGAGAGGTTGCAGGTACCCATAGAAATATTTAATAGAGTAGTATTGAGTTGAGATTTTAATTTCCTCAGGAATGACTGGGCCACCCAGAGTGTAAAAGGCCTGGACGAAGGGCAATTAGTCAATTGTGGCCAAAAACGTTTCCTAAATCAATATGTAAAGTGCCTTACTCAACTCAGGCGGGTAAAGGTCAAGCAAGTGACTGAATTGTCATCAGAGAGCACTTTGGGTCCAGTGACCACACATCACGAGGTTATAGTCCAACTGGTTTATTTCGAAGCAGTAGCTTTCGAAGCGCAGGTGATCATTCTAAAAGGTGAATGGCTTAAACTAAATGTGTATGGTATTACATTCCGTGACACTGCCATCCTGTTGCTATCAATTCTGTGCCTTATGATTGTGCTCCACAACCACCTGAAGAAGCAGTGCTCGGAAACCTACTGCCTCCAGATAAACCTACTGGACTGTAAGCTGGTGTTGTGTGACTTTTAACTTTGTTCATCCCAGTCCAACACCGGCTCCTCCACATATTGACTGCCATGAATTGGGTGAGTCTGTTTGAAGGAAAAGCCGGAGGCTTTTAAAGGCATGATCTCAAGAATCTAGGGCCAATATGTCGCTGTTAGAGTGAAGGGAAAAGCTGGAAGGGTTAGGGATCCCTGGCTGATGAGGAATATTGAGGCTCTGGTCTGGGAAATGAAGACGGCACACATTGGGTATAATCTATCGTGTCTTCTTCCAGCCCACAAGTCGCAATCAATCTGTGGCGTTCCTGCTGCAGTCAGGATCTGTAGAACTCACTCCAATGTCTGCTCCTCTCCTGATCCAGTTCTGTAAAGAGTCACTATAGACAATAGACAATAGGTGCAGGAGTAGGCCATTCTGCCCTTTGAGCCTGCACCACCATTCAATATGATCATGGCTGATCATTCCTAATCAGTATCCTCTTCCTACCTTATCTCCATAACCCTTGATTCCACTATCATTGAGAGCTCTATCCAACTCTTTCTTAAAATAATCCAGACACTGGGCCTCCACTGCCCTCTGGGACAGAGCATTCCACACAGCCGCCACTCTCTGGGTGAAGACGTTTCTCCTCATCTCTGTCCTAAATGGTCTACCCCGTATTTTTAAGCTGTGTCCTCTGGTTCGGCACTCACCCATCAGCGGAAACATGTTTCCTGCTGCCAGAGCGTCCAATCCTTTCATAATCTTACATGTCTCAATCAGATACCCTCTCAGTCTTCTAAACGCAAGGGTATACAAGCCCAGTCGCTTCAGTCTTTCAGTGTAAGGTAATCCCGCCATTCCAGGAATTGACCTCGTGAATCTACGCTGCACTGCCTCAATAGCCAGAATGTCTTTCCTCAAATTTGGAG
>NC_057717.1:18871696-18906043 GCF_004010195.1 Chiloscyllium plagiosum
ATATTTTTGGCCAGTTTACCTTCGTACCTCATTTTTCCTCTGCGTATTTCCTTCTTAGTAATTCTCTGTTGCTCTTTAAAACCTTCCCAGTCCTCAGTTTTCCCACTTATCCTTGCTATGTTATACTTTTTCTCTTTTAACTTTATATGTTTCTTAACTTCCCTCATCAGCCACGGCCACCCATGCCTCCTCCTGGGATCTTTCTTCCTTTATGGAATGAACTGATCCTGCAACTTCTGCATTATACACAGAAATATCCGCCATTGTTACTCCACTGTCATCCCTGCTAAGGTATTGCACCATTGAACTTTGGCCAGCTCCTCCCTCATAGCTCCATTGTTCCCTTTATTCAACAGAAGTACTGTCACTTCCGACTGTACCCTCTCCCTCTCAAATTGCAGATTGAAGCTTATGGTATTATGGTCACTACGTCCAAATGGCTCCTTTGCTTCGAGGTCCCTGATCAATTCTGGTTCAACACAATACCAGATCCAGAATTGCCTTCTCACTGGTCCGCTCCAGCACTAGCTGTTCTAAGAATCCATCTCTGACTCACTCCACAAAGTCTCTTTCTTGAGGTCCAATACCATCCCGATTCCCCCAGTCTACCTGCATGTTGAAATCCCCCATAACAACTGTAGTAATATCTTTGCGACAGGCCAATTTCAGCTCCTGATTTAACTTACATCCGACATCCAGACTACCGATTGGGGGACTGTAGATAACCCCCAAGAGGGTCTTTTTACCCTTAGTATTTCTCAGCTCTATCCATACTGATTCTACATCCCCTGACTCTAGGTCCCCCCGCGCAAGGGACTGAATATCCTCCCTTACCAACATAGCCACCCCACCCCCTCTGCCCGTCAGTCTGTCCTTACGATAGCACGTGTAGCCTTGAATATTCATTTCCCAAGCCCTGTCCACTTGAAGCCACGTCTCAGTTATCCCCACAATATCGTATCTGCCAATTTACAAAAGAGCCTCAAGCTCATCCATCTTATTTCTAATGCTTCGTACATTCATGTATAGTATTTTTAATTTGTTCCTGCCCTCACCCTTCCCATCAACTCCTATTTCACTCAACCTTACAGCATGATCCCTTTCTGAGTTTTCTGCCTCATTGATACAGTTGTCATTCTTAACTTCTCTTGTTCTAACTTTTCCTTCAATTTCCTTATTAAACATCCAGTTTGTCCCCTCCCCCCGACCCCGCTACTTAGTTTAAATGTAGCGGTGTTGCAGTAGAAACCCTGCCTGCCAGAATGCTTGTCCCTAACCTATTAAGGTGCAAACCATCTCTCTTGAAAAATTTATGCTTACCGCAAAACATAACCCAGTGATCCAAGAACTTAAATCCTTGCTTCTTGCTCTCGTTCCCCAACCACACGTTCAAGTCCATTATCTCCCTGTTTCTGACCACACCAGCCTGAGGAACTGGAAGCAAACCGGAGATAACCACCCTGGACATCCTGCTATTCAGCCTTCTTCCTCGTTCTCCGAAGTCCCGCTGTAGTATGTTCCTCCTCTTCTTCCCGACCGCATTTGTGCCGACATGGCTTCAAGTGGACAGGGCCTGGGAAATGAATATTCAAGGCTACACGTGCTATCGTAAGGACAGACTGACGGGCAGAGGGGGTGGGGTGGCTATGTTGGCTCTTCACTCTGTCCGCGATGTTTTTCACCCTGACACCAGGAAGGCAACACACCATCCTTAAATCCCATCTGCTGCCGCAAAACCCCGGTCAGTTCCTGTCACGATGGAGTCCCCTATTACCACGGCTCTGTGCGATGTCCGACTCTTCCACTCTGCCTCCACGCCAACTTTTGATTGACAGACCTGGGCGTCTCGCGGACTTGCAGTGTCATCTGTCTCTACTGTTTCCAAAAGATTCAACTTGTTCCTGACAGGTACTTCCCCCGGGGTCTCTTGCACCTGTCTCCTCTCTGCCTTCCTCATCGTCTGCTCTCTTCTGCTCTCGTCTGGTACGATTGATTTAATAACCTCACTGAAAGTCTTGTCCAGAAAGATCTCGTTCTCTCGGATGAGCTTAAGGTCCTCGAGTTCTTTCATTAGTGCTGCAATATGCTCTGTCAGTAGCTGAACGTGCACACACTTTCCACACTTATACGAGTCAGACACACCAGAGTCGTTGACCTCCCACATCAAGCACGTAGCACACTGAACCAGCTTGGCAGACATGTCTTCACCCTCTTCAACTGTGGCGTAATCATTTCTCTCAACCTCCTTGTCAAAGAATCCTGAGCTAACGCCTCACTCTTCAATCCACAGGAACTTCCTTGGACCCTCTTTTTGGGGCAAGTCTGTGGACATTTAATTTAGGTTAGAGGAGGAAGGAGGGAGGGAGGCCTTTGTAGGACCTGGGGTCTAGAACACACCCACTCAAATAACAATCACTTGTTATTCCCGCTTCAGAAGCAGGAATGAAATCTGGAAGAGGTAATATTTGTTTATAAACTGCTGGATTGTACAGAGACAAGCAGGAGTGAAATCTAGTAGAGGTAATAGTTGTTT
The DNA here is from genome assembly GCF_004010195.1 of Chiloscyllium plagiosum. NCBI lineage: Eukaryota > Metazoa > Chordata > Chondrichthyes > Orectolobiformes > Hemiscylliidae > Chiloscyllium > Chiloscyllium plagiosum. The sequence continues at coordinate 18,874,230 of NC_057717.1, forward strand.
ATTGTCTGCAGGATGTTATAGAGACAAGCAGGAAATCTGGAAGAGGTTCAAGTTGTTTATAATCTGCCAGATGTTGCAGCGACAAGCAGGGGTCACGTATGGATGATGTAATGATTGTTTATGATCTGCAGGATGTTACAGAGAGAAGCAGGAGTGAAATCTGGAAGAGGTAATATTTGTTTATAAACTGCCGGATTGTACAGAGACAAGCAGGAGTGAAATCTGGAAGACCTAATAGTTGTTTATAATCGGAACAATGTTACAGAGTCAAACAGAAGTGAAATATGGAAGACGTAATAGTTGTTTCTGGTCTGCAGGATTTTACAGGGACAAGCAGGATTGGAATCTGGATGAGGTAATAGCTGTTTATAATCTGTTGGACGTTGCAGAAACAATCCGAGAGAAATCAGTTCGTGGTAATTGTTGTTTATGATCAGCATGATATTACAGAGACATTCAGGAGTGACATCTGGAAGAGGTAATAGTTGTTTATAATCTGGAGGATGTTACAGAGAAAAGCAGGAGTGAAATCTGGAAGAGGCAATATTTGTTTATAATCTGCAGTAATTTAAAGGAGCAATCCGGAAGGCAATCAGTTCGAGGTAATTGTTGTTTCTGATCAGCATGATGTTACAGCAATAAGCAGGAGTGAATTATGGGAGAAGTAATAGTTGTTTATGATCTGCAGAATGCGGCAGAGATAATCAGAAATGAAATCTGGAAGAGCTTGCATTTGTTTATAATCTGCACAATGTTATAGACACATGCATGAAGGGAATCTGGAAGAGGTAATACTTGTTTACCGTCTGCCAGATGTTACAGGGTCAAGAAGGAATGAAATCTCGAAGAGGTAATACATGTTTATATTATGCAGAATATTACAGGGACAAGCAGGAGTGAAATCTGGAAGAGATAATATTCGTTTTGTCTGCAGAATGTTACAGAGACAATCAGGAGTGAAATCTAGAAGAGGCAATACATGTTTATCGTCCGCAGGATATTACAGGGACAAGCAGGAGTGAAAGCTGGAAGAGGTAATATTGGTTTATTTTCTGCAGCATAGGACAGAGACAAGCAGGAATGAATTCTCGAGACGTAATAATTGTTTCTAGTCTTCCGTATGTTACAGAGACAAGCAGGAATGATATCTGGAAGGGAAATTAATACTTTATGATCTGCGGGATGTTGCAGAGACAAGCAGGAGTGAAGTCTGGAAGAGGTAATAGTTGTTTATGGTGTACAGTATTTAACAGACAAGCAGGAGCGAAATCGAGAAGAGGTAATAGTTGTGTCTGGTCTTCAGGATGCTACAGAGACAAGGAGGATTGAAATCTGGTAGAGGTAATAGTTGTTTGTGGTCTGCAAAATATTGCAGAATCAAGCAGGAGTGAAAAATGGAAGTGGTAATACTTTTTAATGGTCTGGAGAATGTTGCAGAGGCAAGCAGGAGTGAAATCTGGAAGAGTTAATAATCGTTAATGGCCTGCAGAACATTACAGAGAAAAGCAGGAATGAAATTTAGAGGAGATCAAAGATGTGTATGTTCTGCAGGATGTTACAGGGTCAATCCAGAATGAAATCTGAAAGAGGTAATAGTTGTGGATCATTTGCAGGATGTTACAGGAATAAAATCTGGAGTAGGTAATAATTCTTTGTGGTCTGCAGGATGTTCGAGAACACAAGCAGGAGTGAAATCTTGAAGATGTAATCATTGCCTCTGTAGCATTCTGCAGACCACAAACAATCAGGAGTGACATCTGGAAGAGGTAATAGATGTTTATGATCTACAGATAGCTACAGAGACAAGCAGGAATGAAACCTAGAGGAGGATATAGATGTGTATGGTCTGCAGTATTTTACAGAGACAAGCAGGAATGACAAAAGGAAGAGGCAATAGTTGTTTTTGGTCTGGAGAATGTTTCAGAGGCAAACAGCAATGAAATCTGGAAGAGGTAATGGTTGTTCATAATCTGCAGGATATTACAGGGACAAGCAGGAGTGAAATCTGGAAGAGGTAATGATTGTTTATGGACTGCAGAATGTTATAGAGACAAGCGCGAATGAAATCTTGAGGAGGTCATTGATGTGTGTGGTCAGCAGAATGTTACACAGACAAGCAGAAGTGAAATCTGGAAGAGGTAATATTTGTTTATAAACTGTCGCATGTTACAGAGACAAGCAGGAGTGAAATCTGGAAGAGGTAATATTTGTTTGTGGTCTGCAGGATGTTGCAGATTCAAGCAGGAGTGAAAAATGGAAGAGGTAATTGTTGAGTGTGGTCTGCAGGATGTCATAGACAGAAGCAGGAGTGAAATCTGGAAGACGTAATATTTGTTTATGATCTGCAGACTGTTACAGAGACAAGCAAGAATGAAATCTGGAAGAGGTAATGGTTGTTTATAATCTGCAGGATTAGATTAGATTACTTACAGTGTGGAAACAGGCCCGTCGGCCGAACAAGTCCACACCGACCCTCCTAAGAGCAATCCAATCAGACCCAATTCCCCACATTTTACCCCTTCACCTAACACTACGGGCAACTTAGCAAGGCCAATCAACCTAACCTGCACATCTTTGGACTGTGGGAGTAAACCGGAGCACCCGGGGGAAACACACTCAAACACAGGGAGAATGTGCAAACTCCACACCGACAGTCGCCCGAGGCGGGAATTGAACCCGGGTCTCTGGCGCTGTGAGGCAGCAGTGCTAACCACCGTGCCAACATGCCGCCCACAGAGACAAGCATGAGTGTAATCTGGAAGAGGTAATAGTTGTTTATAATCTGCAGGAATTTGCACAAACAAGCAGGAATGAAATCTGGAAGTGGTAATAGTTGTTTATGGTTTGCAGAAAGTTACAGGGACATGCACGCATGAAATCTGAAGAGCTCATAGTTGTTTATGGTCTGCAGGATGTTACAGAGACAAGCAGGACTGAAATCTGGAAGAGGTAATAGGTGTTTACAGTTTTCAGGAAATTACAGAGACAAGCAGGAATGAAATCTAAAAGCGATAATAATTTTTTATGGTCTGCAGAATGTTACCAAGACAAGCAGGAGTAAAATCTGGACGTGGTAATAGTTGTTTATGGTCTGCAGGACGTTACTGGGACAAGCAGGAGTGAAATCTGGAAGAGGTAATAATTGTTTATGATCTGCAGAATGTTACTGAGACATGCAGTAGTGAAATCTGGAAGAGGTAATAGATGTGTATAATCTGCAAGACATTACACAGGCAATCAGGAGTAAAATCTGGAAGAGATAATAGTTGTTTATAATCTGCCGGATATTGCAGAGGTAAGCAGGAGTGAGCAATGGAAGTGATAATATTTGTGTATAATCTGCAGCAATTTACAGAAAAAATCCGAAATGAAATATGTTTGAGGCAATCGCCAGATGTTAAACAGACAAGCAGAAGTGAAATCTTGAAGAGGTAATACTTGTTTATAATGTGCCAGATGGTACAGAGACAAGCAGGAATGAAATCTGGAAGAGGTGATAGTTGTTTATAATCTGCAGGACGTTGGAGAGGTCAGCAGGAATGAAATCTGGTGGAGGTAATAGTTGTTTATGGTCTGCAGTATCTTGCAGAGACAAGCAGGAGTGAAATCTGGAGGAAATCATAGATGTGTACGGTCTGCAGGATGTTACGCAGACAAGCAGGAGTGAAATCTGGCAGTGGTTCCATTTGTTTATAGTCTGCAGAACGTTATAGACACAAGCAGGAATGAAATCCCGAAGAGGTAATAGTTGTTTGTGGTCTGCATGGTGTTACAGGGACAAGCAGGAGTGAAATCTGGAAGTGGTAATACTATGTTGTGGCCTGGAGAATGTTACAGAGGCAAGCAGGAGTGAAATCTGGAAGTGGTAATACTATGTTGTGGCCTGGAGAATGTTACAGAGGCAAGCAGGAGTGAAATCTGGAAGAGGTAAAAGTTGTTTATGGTCTGCGGGATATTACAGAAAGAAGCAGGAGTGAAATGTGGAAGTGGTAATACAGAGGTTGCATTTGTTTATCGTCTGCAGAATGTTAGCGACACAAGCAGGTGAGAAATCTGAAAGAGGTAATAGTTGTTTATCGTCTGCAGGATGTTACAGGGTCAAACAGGATTGAAAACTGGAAGAGGTAATAGTAGTTTATGATCTGCAGCTTGGTAGAGAGACAAGCAGGAGTGAAATCTGGAAGAGGTAATAATTGTTTTTGGTCTGCAGAATGTTACAGAGACAAGCAGGAGTGAAATCTGGAAGAGGTAATAGTTGTTTAAGGTCTGCAGGATGTTGCCGAGTCAAACAAGAGTGAAATATGGAAGGGGTAATAGTTGTTTCTAGTCTGCAGAATTTTATAGGGACAAGCAGGAATGGAATCTGGATGAGGTAATAGCTGTTTATAATCTGTTGGAAGTTACAGAAACAATTCGGAGTGAAATCTGTCAGAGGTAATTTTTATGATCATCATGATGTTACAGAAACAAGCAGGAATGAAATCCGGAAAAGGTAATATTCGTTTACAGTCTGCAGAATGTTACAGAGAGAAGCAGGAATGAAATCTGGGTGACGATATAGTTGGTTAGGGTTTCAAAGATTTTACAGACACAAGCAGGAGTGAAATCTGGAAGAGGTAACAGTTGTTTATGACCTGCAGGATGGCACAGAGACATGCGGAATGAAATCTGCATGAGGTAATAGTTGCTTATAATCTGAACAATGTCACAGAGTCAAACAGGAGTGAAATATGGAAGATGTAATAGTTGTTTCTGGTCTGCAGGATTTTACAGGGACAAGCAGGAATGGAATCTAGATGAGGTAATAGCTGTTTTATAGAAACAATCCGGAGTAAAATCTGTTCGAGGTAATTGTTGTTTATGATCAGTATGATATTGCAGAGGTAAGCAGGAGTGAAATCTGGAAGGGGTAATAGTTGTTTATGGTCTGCAGGATGTTACAGTGTCAAACAGGAGTGAAATCTGGAAGAGGCTATAGCTGTTTATGGACTGCATGAAGATACAGGGTCAAACGGGAGTGAAATATCACAGAGGTAATACTTGTTTATAATCTGGGGTATGTTTTAGAGAATGTCTGCTGGATTTACAGAGACATTCCGGAGTGAAATCTGGAAGAGGTATTAGTTGTTTATAATCTGCAGCATGTTACAGGGTCAGACTGGAGTGAAATATGGAATCGATAATAGGTGTTTCTAGTCTGCAGAATTTAGCAGGAACAAGCGGGAATGGAATCTAGAAGAGGTAATAGCTGTTTCTACTCTGCCAGAAGTTACAGAAATAATGCAGAGTGAAATATGCTCGAGGTAATTGTTGTTTATGATCAGCATGATGTTACAGAAACAAGCAGGAGTAAAATCTGGAAGAGGTAATAGTTGTTTATGGTCTGCAGGATGTTACTGAGATAAGAAGGAGGGAAATCTGGGTGACGATATAGTTCGTTAGGGTTTCAAAGATTTTACACAGACAATCAGCAGTGAAATCTGGAATAGGTAACAGTTATTTTTGGTCTGCAGAGTTTGACAGAGGCAAGCAGGAATGAAATCTGGAAGATGTAATAGTTGTTTATGGGCTGCAGGATGTTGCAGTGACAAACAAGAGTGAAATATGGAATAGGTTATAGGTGTCTATCGGATTTTACAGAGGCAGTCAGGAGTGAAATCTGGAAGAGGTAATAGTTGCTTATTGTCTGCAAGATGTTAGAGAGACAAGTTGGAGTGAAATCTGGTTGAGTTAATAGTTGTTTATAATCTGCAGGAAGTTACAGAAACAATCCAGAATGAAGTCTGTCAGAGGGAATTTTTGATTATGATCAGCATGATGTTACAGAAACAAGCAGGAGTGAAATCTGGAAGAGGTAATAGCTGTTTATGATCAGCATGGTGTTACAGAAACAAGCGGGAATGTAATCTGGGGTGACCTTGAGAGACAAGCTGGAATGAAATCTCTAAGAGGTAATAGTTGTGCACGGTCTGTAGGATATTACAGGGTCAAGCAGGAATGAAATCTGGAAGAGGCAATAGCTGTTTGTGGTCTGCAGGATGTTACAAAGACAAGCAGTAGTGAAATCTGGAAGGGGTAATCGTTTTTTATAATCTGCAGGATGTTACAGAGCCAAACAGGAGTGTAATATGGAAGAGGTATTAGTTGTTTCTCGTCTGAAGACCTTTACAGGGACAAGCTGGAATGACATCTGGATGAGGTAATAGTTGTTTATGAACTGCAGGAAGTGACATAGACAAGCCAGAGTGAAATCTGGAAGAGGTAATAGCTGTTTATTATCTGCAGGGTGCTACAGGGTCAAGGAGGAGTGGAACCTGGAAGAGGTAATAGTTGTTTATAAACTGCCAGATGGTACAGAGGTAAGCAGGAGTGAAATATGGAAGAGGAAATGCTTGTTTATGGTCTGCAGGATTTAACAGAGACAATCCGGAGTGAAATCTGGAAGAGGTGCTAGTTTGTTTATCGCCTACCAGATTTAACAGAGACAATCAGGAGTGGAATCTGGAAGGGGTATTCCTTGTTTATGGTCTGCAGGATGATACAGAGATAAGCAGGAGTGAAATCTGGAAGTGGTATTAGTGGTTTATGATCTCCTGCATGGTACAGAGACAAGCAGGAACGGAGTCTGGAAGAGCTGATAGTTGTTTATAATCTGCAGTAAGTTACAGAAACAAGCTGGAATGAAATCTGCAAGTGATAATAGTTGTTTATGATCAGCATGATGTTCCAAGTTAATGCAGGAATGAAACTGAAAAGAGAATAATAGGTGTTTATAATCTGCAGGATGTTACAGAGACAAGCAGCAATGAAATCTGGAAGACGTAATAACTGTTTATGTTCTGCAGGATTTTACAATCAGGAGTGAAATCTGGAAGAGGTAATATTGGTACAGGGACAAGCAGGAATGGAGTCTGGAAGAGGTAATAGTTGTTTATAATCTATAGGATGTTACAGAGTCAGGGCTGGAGGATTTGAGCTATAGGGAGAGGCTGAACAGGCTGGGTCTTCAGGCTTCAGTATTGGTCACCTGAGTTCCTGGTATATCTCACTGATCTAGAATTGGTTGGACTATATTCAACTGCAGGCATTAAAACATTAATCACTGCTTTTGGGAGAGTAATCTGTATACTGCGGGGAAATGTTCATCATCTGGTCAGTTGGCCAAAAAACCTGTGAAATGGAATTCCACCTGGAGATTGGTGAGATTCAGGAAGTGGTCACTTGTTACGGATCTGTCATCCTTTCTGCAGACAGGTCAACATGAAACTACAGAGAGATCTGAGCTGTCCCCTCAAGCAACATATTGTCCTGTTCCATGAACACTGAAAGTAGATGTAATTTTGAGCAAATCGGTTACAATCCTTGTCCAGAATTCCAAGTGAGACTATTTATTTTACTGGATTCACCTGTGCTAAGCGTGTGTTTTATGGAGTGTTACTAAATTGGAAAAGTTGCTGCTCAGTAATTAAATAATCTGTCAGCCAGTTGGGTTTCCAATAGAATTAGGTTATTCCAATATTTCTTTCTTTTGTTTGTATTTTATCGATAGTGTGGAGTAAAGTGTGTTTTGCTTCAAGCCTGGCAGTTTGAACAATTGAATTACAATGCCTTACACTTACCTTTAGAGAATGTTTTCAAAAAAAAAGGCCTGTTCATTTTCTTAATATATTTTCAGGGGGGTTGGTTTGTTTCATAACATCCTCAATGTCTGTCAATAAATGTGCCCACAATCATGAACAATGACCTGTAGAGGAATAGAGGAGGAGACACAGACACATTGATCATTATTACCTTGGACAGAAGTTATTTAGGAATGATATTCCTTCGACCGAACAGTATTGCAGAATGCACATTTCCCGGGAGACTGAAAGGTCACTGACAGAGCGGGAGCTGGAGAGTCAGGAACAGAATAACAGGGAGAGTCCGCTCTGTACACTGACCCTTCACCCCTCAGTGAATCCAGTGCCAGGAATGACTGCTAATAGTCAGACTGAAAGAATGTGATCAGATGCACACACTGTCCTTACACATCATCAATATCGCCCAGCTCCCACCCTGTCTCAGCTCATCTGCCCCTCTGCCATCTTCAATATTTTAATCGGGGCAGCATTAAGCGCCGTGCTTTGAGCTGAGCTGCCATACCTTCTGTACTCTCTCTCCAAACGGCTCCAATCCCCCCTGATCCCTCTCTGGTTTAAGATGCTCCTTGACATCTACCCCAATGAATGAGGTAGACCGTCACCTGACCCAATATCCCCTTCCGTGGGTCAACGTCTCTGGGATAACAAGCAAAGTCCTGCAGATCCAGGAAAGCTGACCCCAACATGGAGATTGTTGGGGAAACTCAGCAAGCCCGGCAAGATCTGTGGGGAGAAAGCAGAGAGAACTTTTCAAGCCCAGTGATTCTTCTTCAGAAGTGAGGGATTCTGATGCTGATGCTGCCAGACCTGCTGAGCTTTGCCAGCTATTTCTGTTTTTATTTCAGCCTCAATTCAATTGGTGATGATGGCGGTGTTGTTAAGTGTGTTTGAGAATAGCGAGCACCCAGCTGGCAGGGGGATTGGGGTATCGTGGGCAGCATGGCTGCCTTCCAAGCAGTTGGTATGGATTCGGATCTCAGCCATCACACGGTGGCACCTTTGAAGCGATGTTCAATGGAAAACCCCGACATGAAGTCAATGTGATCCATCTGTCAGAAGTTTTCCAAACGTTTGAGGATGGGATACCAGCTGCTGTTACACTTCCAGAGCTGGCAAATCTCTGAGAGATTCTCTAAATGGTTATTTCAACAGGGAGTGATTAATCCACGAGAGTCAGCATGGGTTTCTCAGTGAAGGTTGTACCTTGCTCAATTTGGGAGAATTTCATTGAAGGAAAAAAGATTGATCGATGAAGAGAGTGTTTGTGATGGGGATAAAATGGATGATAGGAATCGTGCTGCATTTGCGTGTCTGGATAAACTCAGTGAGGAGATGTTAGACCCTCCGATCTAAGCTGGTTCAAGCATCATTCAGGCATAACGTTGATTGGGCTTCACTGAGACAAACCCAAAACACCGTGTGGCTGCTTTCCGTGCTGTCATCTGTCTCCAAGTCCCTGGCTCTATTTGACAGTGTGTTCAACAAGGGAAACTGATAGGTTACATTGATCATGGTGAAAGGTAAGGACGGACTGGTGATGCCTGGCAAAGGAACCAATTGTCAATGAGGAAATAGGATTTGTGCCACAATCTCTCCAACACTGACATTTGCATTCTCCTTTTTTAGCATGGTCAGGTTAATTCAGGGAAACAAAATGGGGAATTACCGGGAATTCGAGCTAATTTAATGAAAGGTAGGTGGTAAAATAAGCCAGGTTATAGTTGCAGTCAGCCCTCACAAATACAATGTGTGTATTATTTTGTTCAGTACTACAACAGCTGTAGCATTCTGGCCAGATTGATAATAATGTTAGCTGCCAATTACACAGTGGTAGGGTTCTATTGAGCAGATTTGGCACAAAGTCAGAGTGAGGTAATGGTGTTCTCAATGTCTCGCTGATCTGAACAGATCAAATAGCACATTGTGGGGCACTGTGTGTGGCAGTTTTAGAGGAAGCACTCCAGCAGAATGACCCATTTTCCGCTGACAGTGTCTCGATCTTGAAAGCCCACAATTATGTGTGAACGCGACCCAGTGCAAAGGCTGTCCCTTACATTCCAATTGATCTTCCAGTCTGAAACAAGTTAATTTCTGTCACTGTTGTACAGGGCATCAAGTGCATCACCATACTGTCCCATTCCCAATGTGGTTCAATGCTATCCGCTTCTACCTGGGCCGGGGCAGATTCTCTTTGGTTTCTCGGCTTCTGGTTTGGGACATGGAGGTTCCATCTGTGCTCCCAATATGACCTGACCTACCAAACATTTCTGAGCCAATACTGATGTCAGCAACTGCTTATGAATTGGGGCCCTGAAGTACTTGGGGATATGCTACAATTATTGTATTGCATATAGACCTGAGAACTGAACTTTCCAAGGGATGTGTGAACGCTGCACACCTTTTAACGAATTGTCCCAGGAATGTGGACATTAGCTATGTTGATAGCTTGGAGAAGCTAGGCATTTCTATTTCGTTTGGAAGTGATTTTATTAAATAGGTGTCCTCAAAATTGTGGGTCATCTGGCCCAATAAAATGGAGTTAAGCTAACCCCCTCCAAGAGAGGAGGAAGGCAAATGGACACTCAGGTTATTGTCAAAAGTGCAAATGGCAGAATGAGATAATTAAAAAAAGCATAGAATACTTTGTGAGGAGCTAAAATGATCCGTCTGAGCCTGGTTTGGAACTAGATTATACCAGAACGGTATTGCATCAGCAACTGGGAAAAGCAAATCCATGCCACGGCAGGAGGGTGACAATGAGGGGACCTGAATTTCTGCAACACAGAGATGGGACGGACATGGTACAATGACAGGTCAACTACATTCCTACAAGTAATCTAGGATGATGGGAATTATCTGAGACATGGGTAATGACAGCCCATGGTAGAGCTACGGTAGAGGGCTCGCTAATGTCAGAGATTCATACAGTAAATGGTCATGACTGCCATCACGGAGACAATGTGAGGTACATTCTCTCAACACCAAGCTGCTGGACAAAAATCCAACACAAATTAGAAAGCAAATTTCGATGTTAGCGGGGCATTAAGGAAGAGGAAAACAAGGTAGATGCAGCAAACCAAATCACATCCATTAACTAGAAAGCAATGTAATCTCTTTATGTGAAGGCAGCATTATTACAACAGCAGGCTACCTCTCTGTTCATAAAGTGCGACAATTACTGGGTTTTCCAATGAGACAGCGGCTACACAACCTTAGCGTGATATGATCCGGCCTTTAAGTTGCTGTTTGCATTGGTACAGAGCTCCATGATGCACAGTGAATGAACTAGTAAAGGGGCAGTGTCCCCAGTTCTGGGCAGCTGGCCCTGGCTTCAAGTTCTGTCTTTTCCATCGGTGCAGTGTTACATCTCTGAGCAGATTGATTACAAAACTGTCTCCAGAGAGTTGACAAATTGGAGGAATGCATCCAACAACAATTAATACAGGTTCCAATGATGATTCTTCCCTCGATGAGGTCATCCCTTCCCTGTCACAGTCCAATTTCAGTGAGAAACATCTTCTACCAACTGGGAATGATAAAGGTGTCATCGTCAGAGCTGCAACACCAATCTCCCAGTGGAGATCACACAAAATATAATAGGAACACGCAGAAAATGTAACACCGCAGAGTTTAATACTTGCAGATTGTGTACAACAAGAAAGGGTTACCACTCTCCACTGAAAATGCATCGGCCAATTGAATTAGCCAGGAAAGTTTTCTACATGGTTCTTGCCCTCATTGGTGTTCCTGGTAAGTGCTTATAATTATTTACAATTTGTGAATGAGATCTCCCCTGTTTTTCCTTGTTAATTAAGAGATTTGCGTTCTGATGTAATATTCAATGTTTTACCCACTCCGTTATTGCAAGATCACACAGTTACATCTTATATCTTAAATACTGTGTCGTTTCATTGCTTTACTCCATGATCACCCTTCGTCAAATGTAATGAACTCCTGAGTCGAATCTTAGACTGGAGGCTACTTTCAGGGAAGGAGTTATTGGAAATGGCAGCAAGTATGAAGTGCAATGGATCTTGGTCAGTCAGTGCAGTGGATCTCATAAACCCAGTGTTCTCACATTCCTGCGTGTATCTGTGTTTGTGCAGGTGCATTGATAGCAGTGCATTTCCTCCTTCCTACTTTAGGGAGCACTAAAGGGATTTGAGCTGGTTAATCTCCTTTATTCCGTGTGGGTTTCAGATTCTGTTAGCTCTGACTGTTGAATGTTCAGAATCTGCTGTCGGCTTGGGTAACTGTTGAGGAGCACGGATTGACTTTTCCATTTATGGGAGTGATGAAGATTTGAGGAAGAATTTTCTTCTTATAGAATCATGCAGCACAGGAACGGCCCCTTTGTCAACTCCTCCATCCTGATCAGATATCGCAAATTAACCTAGTCCCATTTGCCAGCATTTCGCCCACATCCTTCTGAATCCTTCCTGATCATATACCAATGCCTGTTAAATGTTTTAATTTTACCCACCAAGACCACTTCCTCTCGCAGCTTGTTCCATCCATGTCTCGGTTCAAAGCTGTAATCTGCAGTGGGGCCTGCCGTTTGTGGATGGAGGGTGTCCCTATGAGGACAGACAAGTGCAAAACGGTCAGGTGTACATTCTCGGATTCCAAAATGCATGACCTAACTAGAATTAAAAATAAATACCTAGATCCCTCTAACTTGTTAAACATTGGGTTTTCATAACATTTTTCATTACACTTCCCTGTCCCAACTGCAAGTAGTTTTTGTTTTGAATAAGTACAGAGCTAAACACTGAGGATGACTTTCCTTTCTGACCATGGCTATCCACTTAACTGTAAAATATACAATAAACCTGAGCATTCCTTAAACTCACAGAGGCCATGGCCCACTCTCACTGAGAGCAGCAAATCATTTTCCGTCAAATGACCCCGAAAATTTCCCAAAGCTTCCCTCTGAATGGACAGAGAGCACAGACTTTAAAGTAAATCCATTTTCGAGCAGTGGGATGAATTGAAGAAGGAAATAGGGAGGCTACAGAGCCACAATGTTCCATGAAAATAAAAGGTGGTACTCAGAAATGCTGTGAACTCTGGATATTTGGGGATTTACAGGATAAGTTCACTGGTGAGACAGGAATTGCTGGAAATAGGAATTCACTCTATGAATCTGAGCTGATGCACTTGGCAGCATACAACACACAAGCGATACATTATGAATGGTAAAAACCTGGGAAGCACCGAATCAGAGGGATCTTGGTGCACATGAAGATCTTAAGGTAGCAGGACAGGTCGATGAAATGGTTAAGAAGATATCAGATACATTTTTGCCTTTGAAAGCCAAGACGTAGAGTTTATGAGCAGGGAAAATATGTTGGCACTGTGTGAAATGTTGGCTAGACCACAGCTAGAATGTTGTGTGCAGTTCTGGAATCCACATTATAGTGAGTATTGTGATTGCCCTGAAGAGGGTGGAGAGTTTCCAGGATGACTCCAAGGTTATAATATTTTCGGCACGAGGAGAGATTGGATAGACTGGGGTTGTTTTTCACGGAGCAGCTGAGATTGTTGGGGGACATTATTTAAATGTATAATATTATAAGAGTCATATACAGTCGAGAAGGAATTGTGTTTTCCCCTTTGTGCTCAAATCAATGACCAGGGGCATAGATGCAGGGGTTCGAGTTTTCCACCCAAAGTGTTGTGAAATGTGGAACTTACTTCCTGTCAGGGTAGTAGAAGCAGATCCCCTGATAGCATAGAACTCTTTAAATATGCACTTGGAATGCCAGGGTTCCGGACCTAATGCTGCAAAACTGGATGAGAATTCTGAGGCAATTGTATTTGACTATCGTGGATTCTATCGGGCAAAGTGCATTTTCTTTGTGTTCTGTAAGTCTCTATGTCTCCAGGCCTTCTCCAACTCCCAGCTGGACCATTGTATTTTCAACCAATACTTCCTCTGGAGCCATTGACTCCAACAATGATCCTGACTGCAATTATCCCAAATTCTGTCACTTTTTGGGATATCTTTTTGTTTTTGCAGCAGCTCTGCCATTTCAGCAACTTTCCCAGTGATGCAGCATTCCATGTCAGTACCTTTGAAATTGCAGCAACACCCCCCCCCCCGACCCACCGCAACATTAAGCAAGCCGTCCTCAGGCATTTCGCACAGTTCAGCTATAGACAGCATGTAATGTGTCTTGCCTCACAAGGTATTCCACATGCTCTGCTGATAGACAGGGTTACTTTTCCATCATCTCGGCCGTTTAGCTTTACTTCTAAATTCTGATTTGATTTGTTTTAATTTACTATTATATTGTCACGTTTACCTCTGTACTGTGGGAAAAAAACTTGTTCTGCTTGCAATGCAGTGAATGTTCCATGGAAAGACACAAAGGCCATCGGGTGATTGAACAGAGTGAGGGATACAGGCTGCAAGGAAGGTGCACAAGAAGCAAGATCAATATAAGGTTTACAATTTGAGGGCTCCATTACAAATTCAAATAACAGTGGGGAAGAAGCTATTCTTGAACATATTGTTCTGTGTGTTTATGGTTTTGTATCTCCTGACTGACGGAAGAGGTTGGAGGAGAGTTTAACCGGAGTGGGAGGGTCTGTAATGGTGTTGGCTGGCTTTCTGCGGCAACAAGAAATGTACATTCAGTCAATGGGTGGAAGCTTGGCTTTTGTCTGATCTGGCCTGTGTTCACAACTCTCTGTAGTTTCTTACGGTCCTGGTCTGAGCAGTAGCAGAGCACTCGGTACATTTCTGTTTGAGTATATGAGTTTCATTCCCTCTTATTTCCTTTCATCTACTCTAATGGGAGCATACAAATGTATATAGGTGGGACTGAAATTAATCTTCACTTCTTTCAATGTCGGTACCTGTCCATAAGAAACCTTCTGTAATACTGAAGTTATAGTGTATGCCAGGACAGTTTATTTTGCTGAAGGTGTCATGTGGATCTGCCAGAGCATCTCCACGACACCCAGTTTAACTCGACTTTCTGCCTTTGTATACGGCTCCTACATCTTTACATTTTAAATGGAATGATGAACAGCATATTATTAATTTTCAAAATCTTGCAAGAATCCACATTGAAAGTAAAGATTCCTGTGAAAATTCACTGCAGTTATCTTCTTGGATGTTATGTGTTGATAATTGAGGAGAGTTAATGCAGCTTTGTTGGGATTGACAATGCTGTTTTATTACTGTTACCTCCATCTCCTGCATCCACAATGTTGGTTCAACCAGTAGGATCTGCCCCTCATTCCCCATCATATTTACAGATGGTTGGCGTTCATGTTAGACCAGATTTACAATGATCCTACCTCCCTCATCTTTCAAATGCTTGCACATGAAGCATTTACCTCCACCTGGAAATCACATTTTAACAGCATGTATTATCACTGCCTAGGATCATCATTCCTTTGTAATTGAACTGCATCTGTCCTCAATCCGATCATAAAAAAGCTTTTCTCTATCTCCCCAATACACCTTTTCTCTTTCATAACAACTGACTTATATCTGCCTCTTCTTGATGTTTCTCAGCTGTGATGATGTTTTTCCTCCCCATAAATTAATCCTACGACTCACTGTAGTGAGACACTTCGCTTTTCAGAAGGTAGGGAATGGCTCCAGAAAGAGGCGAGCATGTGCACACACACACATACACACACAGTCTCAGAGAGAGAGAGGGGCACACACGCCCATAGGGAATAGGGAAAGAAAGGAAAAGAGTGGTCCAACTTTAAGTATTTCCCAATCATGTGGGTTCATCCAATACTATGATCATATTATCTGGATGTGTTGATTGTTCTTGAGAGAATCATGGCTCCATGTTGTGCAGGTTCACTCTTCTAAATGTTACATGTTTTGGTGGTTACTTTTATGACTGGTATCTTACATTCCATCTGCTGTTCAACAGCTGCCTGTTTCTGTTCAAATGAGAAATTGTCAAATTACAGGTTTATAGTTTACATCTCAATTCTTTTAACTACTGCCTGATCTTATATTGTTGTCATGCAAACTTATTCGGAAAAGAATGTTCATTATCATTAAGATATTTTTCTGTTATCCTTCTGGCAGTGAATTTTGTGGCGATTATGATCATGTCCCAGGGAAAGTGTGGCCTTGGTACCTGCACAACACGCTATCTGGTGGCCATGGCAGCAGCAGATCTACTGGTCATTATCAGTGAGGTCATACTAAGACAACTTCGTTATTATTATTACCCAGTATGTTTCCTGGGAATCACTCCTGTGTGCAGTGTTATCCATGTCCTGATCCGTGCATCCATAGACTGTTCTGTCTGGTTCACCGTCGCATTCACCTTCGATCGGTTTGTCAGCTTTTGTTGCCACAAACTGAAAACTAAATATTGCACTGGGAAAAACGCATCTGCAATTCTCTCAATAACCAGTATTCTGCTTTGTTTAAAAAATGTTCCTTGGTATTTTACATTTGAGCCCAGAAAGATAATCAGGAACATACCATTTTACTGCAAGAATAAGGGAAGCTACTACACTGACTCTCACTGGATTGGATTCCGCTCATTTGCTGTGGCTCTAACCCCATTAGTGCCATTCTTTTTCATTGTGTTCCTCAATGTTCTGACAATCGCACGCATTTTATTTAAGTCAAGTCAAGTCCGTAAGGGACTGAGGGGTCAGAGTAAGGAAGGGAACCAGGTTGACCCCGAGATGAAGAATCGGACTACGGCAGTGATTTTGCTCTCTGTTATATCTGGAAATTTCATCGTTCTCTGGCTATTATATGTTTTATTTATCGTTCGTGTCCCGGATCAGTTAAATGTTTATGACTATGACATCTTTAAACAAGTTGGGTACATGCTGCGCAATGTAAGCTGCTGCACAAACACCCTTATTTATATGGCAGCTCTGCCCAAGTTCAGAGCTCAGTTCAATAGAGCGGTGAAATATCCAGTTTCCAGGCTTATTGAACTAATCACTGCATAAAGCTGATAAACGCTCAAATTCCCGTGGGTGATGAGCAAGAAATGACCATGGAGGGCCAAAGGCAACCCTTTCAGAGATGCAAATCTGTCAGAGAGATCAGAGAAGATAGAATATTTAGCAGACTTCAAGAGAACCAAAAGAAGATGAAGATAAGGACACAGGTTTCCCAATTCAGAGAGCAGAGGTAATATTTCTGTCCTGCAAGAAGGTCACTGGACCTGAAGCATTAACGTTGATTACTCTCCCACAGATGCTGCCAAACCTACAGAGTCTTTGCAACAATTCCTGTTCGGTTTTGGTTTAACATTTTGGGAAGCAGTGTGAATGAGCTGGACACACTGTCCAGACTAAAGGTCAGTGGAGAAAAGGAAAGAGCCATAATTTTCTCAAGACAACGAGGGGGAAAGTAGCAGGAGCAGGGTCTCTGTTTCCTTCTGTATCAGAGGAATTGATTCAGGGTGTCGACTCCAGCTCTGCTGCTTCGGTTTTCAGCACTTTCCTTCCGAGAAAACAAACACACAGGTTTCCCAATTCAGAGAGCAGAGGTAATATTTCTGTCCTGCAAGAAGGTCACTGGACCTGAAGCATTAACGTTGATTACTCTCCCACAGATTCTGCCAAACCTACAGAGTCTTTGCAACAAGTCCTGTTCGGTTTTGGTTTAACATTTTGGGAAGCAGTGTGAATGAGCTGGAGACACTGTCCAGACTAAAGGTCAGTGGAGAAAAGGAAAGAGCCATAATTTTCTCAAGACAACGAAGGGGAAAGTAGCAGGAGCAGGGTCTCTGTTTCCTCCTGTATCAGAGGAATTGATTCAGGGTGTCGACTCCAGCTCTGCTGCTTCGGTTTTCAGCACTTTCCTTCCGAGAAAACAAACAACATTGCTGTTTTCAAAATGAGAATCCATGTAGATGCTGGGATGCTTCTTATGTCAATAAAACCATCCCATTTATTCATATTATTCTGATTCTCCCACCAGTAGCTGGTACTGGGGTATTCTGTTCTCCAGCTGCCTCGTGAGAGTGCTCGGGTGATGAGAAGATGGGGGAGATTGGGCGGGGTGCGGGGAGTGGGATAATCTAGACAGATTATATCCATAAACATAATGATTGCTGTCATTAAGTATCTCAGTCCAAGGAGCCTGTCTAAAGGATTGGGAGAAAAGCTGGAGACAGTTCCAGGAACTGAGTCTGCATTCAGCACAGGGATCAATGTCATCACTTGACAGCAGATCACATACTCCACACCTTCCCGGGAATTGTCTCAGAAAGTTCCCAATCTCAGTTTTAAATCCGAGCTTTTGGATTACTTCGAACCAGGTCTCAGCATCAAGTGTGTTTGTTTGTGTGTAATTACTGCATCAAATCACATGCTGTTTAAATCTTCCTATACCCTGTTCTTACACCATTACTGGAAATTTCAGACTCAGACTTGACATGTTAACCATGGTTTTACTGTCAGTCGGCTTCATGTCGCTGAAGTGTCTGCTATCCATTAGGCAACTCCATGTCGCTTCCATCTGAACTGCGCTGTCACCAGCAACATCTGCGTTTCATATTGGTCTTGCCTTCAAATCTGTATTTTAAAGTTATCTTGCTGTCAGATATGTCAATGATTTCACCCAACCTGAAGCATCCATGAGAGTGCACGGCCTCTATCTCTGTAAGTACCTCCAACCCGGTAACGTGCCCTGTTTCAGGAATCCTTCCCAATAAGCAGCATTGGTCTGTACAGCCACCTAGTGACTCACTCAGAGTGGAAGAGAGTCATCCTCAATGTGAGAGACCCCAGTGATGCTGTGTGTAGAATGTTCGAGGAGAAAGTGAGGTCTGCAGATGCTGGAGATCAAAGTTGAAACTTTATTGCTGGAACAGCACAGCAGGTCAGGCAGCATCCAGGGAACAGGAGACTCGACGTTTCGGGCACAGGCCCTTCTTCAGGAATGTGTAGAATGTGTCACAGAGCAATTGTGTGACTGAGGATCCAAAGGGATATTAATATCGTCAATGAAAGGAAAAGTCTGCCCGAGAGAGTTTCACAGCCAGACTACCTCCCTGTCCTTATCTGGTCTGCTGGAAATAACTGACAGTGTATCATGTGCCCTCCTCCACATTGACTCCATTATCAGTTACATTTCTGATACCATAAATCCCTCTGGATAATGATATTAAATAACTTCTCACTATTTTCAACCGAATCATTCTGTTTGTTATTTCTGTTCCTCCTGCAAACGTGAACCACATGTTGTAATTGTACCATCCTCCACCACTCCCTCTGACAGCTCATTAGCTTCACACGGCAAGTCCCGGGTATGACAGGACTGTCCCATGAGAGGTTGGTTTATCTGGGCATGTATTCAAGACAATGAGAGGGGGGCATCTGATGGAAATGTATCCAATTCTAACGGTTGGACAGACTAGATACAGGGGGTGGGCTGTACCCCCTGGGCCGGGTATTCTCAGAACAAGCATCACAGTCTCAGGGCATGGGCTCACCCATTTCTAACAGAGAGGGAGAGAATTATCTTCACACAGTGTTATCAACCTGAGGAATTCTCTCCCACAGAAGGTTGTGGAGCACAGGTTACTGAGTACATTCAGGAAATACATTGATAATGTAATTTTACAGGTTAAAGATATCACAGGGTTGAGAGCGAAATTGGGAATATAGCAATGAGATAGAGACTCAGACATGATCACACTGAATGGGAGAGCAGGCTGGAAGGGTTGAATGGCCTCTTCCTGCTCCTGGTTTCTGTGTTTCTGTCAGTTTAATGTCCTTCTGAAATGGGCATCCTAACAATTATCAGTGATTACGTTGGGGAAGCACATCAGGAGCTGTTTTTGTTCGAACACTGCTGCATCTTGACATTTTTTTGCAGAGAAGATGAACAGTCAGTCTGAAGGTCAAAGTGCTCCACAGGATTCCTGATACCGTCTCAGTGAAACAGTCACAGGAGCTTGGAGTCAGGAGCATTTTATCCAGAAAACAGACTTTTACCAAGTGTCACACTAACAAACTTCGGCTTCAAATTTTGCATCCTCTAGAAATAAAGAAATAGATTTACAATTAAACAAACCTCCTGACCCTGTGTTGTTTGTGTGTATTTGTGAATGAGTGACTGTGTACGTGAAGGAGCAAGTGTGACTGTGACTGCAGGACTGAGAGTTTGTGGTTGAGTTTGTTTGAGTGAGATATTGTGGTTCAATGTGTGGTTCTGAGAGATAGGGAATTTGTAATACTGCGTGTGTGTGTATGTGTGTGAGACTGAACATGTATGTGTGCATGTGTGTGTGAGCACATATCCATGTAAGAGTTTGTGGGAGAGACTACAGTGGTAGCTTTAATCTGCAATCTGACCCAAAGTTACCCCTGACTTGGGAGTGTTTGTGGACAGATCTGTACGCTTTAAATAGCCATATTCTTCCCAGACCCTGGCAGTTGTGGGTGAGAAAGTGTACAGGGAAACGTACTCTGCCTCTAACCCAGTGATATAACTGCGCTGTGTGTGTTTGGTATCGACAGTGAGGGGAAAGGGGCTGATTTAGTTACAATGGAACCCCATGGTGAACATGGCCTAGGTGTTTGAAAAGCTGCAGTGCAGAGAGAGCTTTACTCTGCACCCAACCCCATTCTCAACCTAAATACAATCTGAAGGTTGCTGGAAAAGCTCAGCAGGTCTTGCAACGTCTGTGCAGAAAATTAGAGTAAAAGTTTCAGAGCTTGTTCTGAGAAAGGGTGAGCGGATCTGAAGCAGTAACTCTGATTTCTCATTCACAGATGCTGCCAGATCTGCTGAGCTTTTCCTGCGACTAACTGATGGGTTTTCCTCCATTCTCTCTCTCCTCTATAAACTGTTCTTCTCAATGAGCGTACAGTCTTTGTTATGCTGACATCAGCTTGCTGACAACATATGAAAGTTTAGTTTCTCACTCAGTTGCAAGTAAATGAATATAGAATCCCTCCAGTGTGGAAACAGGCCATTTGGCTCAACAGGTTCTCATCAACACTCCAAACTGCATCCCACCTAAGCCCATTACATTACATTTTCCTGACTAATACACATCCCAGAACACTATGGACCATTTAGCATGGCCAATGTTTCTTACACTGCACATCTTTGGATGCAGACACAGGGAGAACATGCAAACTCCAAGGCTGGAATTGAACCCAGGTCCCTAGTATCATGATGCAATTGTGCTAACCAGTGAGCCACCATATAGCTATACCTGAAATTGGGAGCAGGACTAGCGAAAGCTTCAGTTTACTTTCTGCGACATTAACTTTCACCAGAAATAAAGTTTTATGGAGTGCAGTGGTTCCATATGGCAGCTGCCTCCCACCTTCTCAAGGGCTGGTGGGAATGGGGGATAAATGCTGGACCCAGCCAGTGATGCTCACATCCAGTGAATGAACGAAAACATCATCCCTTTGCCTTGCTAATGACTTGCTGCCCCTGCAGACTAACTCAATGTGATTTGATGTTCCAGAACACGCAGATCCCTCTCTACCTCAGAGTCCTACAGCATCTCCCCATTTAAACTAAAGTCTCTGTCGATTCTTCCTGCCAAATATCACACTCTCCACTTTATACTGTAACGGATAATGCTTTACCCACTCACTTACCATCTCTGCATCGCTCTATGTGAGAGCAGCTTACTTCCACTTCACAGTTTATTTCACCAAGAAAATATTCAATTTTATAATCAAAGACTGTCTTGAATTGAT
Organism: Chiloscyllium plagiosum; assembly: GCF_004010195.1. Lineage (NCBI taxonomy): Eukaryota > Metazoa > Chordata > Chondrichthyes > Orectolobiformes > Hemiscylliidae > Chiloscyllium > Chiloscyllium plagiosum. Next base: position 18,895,556 of record NC_057717.1, read on the forward strand.
GCCAAAAGAGAAAATGCTGGAAAATCTCAGCAGGTCTGGCAGCATCTGTAGGAAAGAAAAGAGCTGACATTTCGAGTCTAACTGACCCTTTGCCAAAGCTAAAAAAAAAGGGAGAAACACGGAGGTATTTATACTAGGCCTGAGAGGAGAGGAAAAAGGTGACGAGAGAAAGAGAGACAATCAAGAAATAAGAGGTACAGAACAGTGAGAAAAATATTTTTAAAAATAAATGAAATAAAAATACGGAACAGAATGAAAACAGAGAGGTCGGGATGGGATAATCATCTGAAGATGTTGAATTCAATGTTGAGCCCGGCAGGCTGTAACCTGTCTAGTCGGAAGATGAAATGCTGTTCCTCCAGTTCGCCTTCCGGTGAATTGCAGTGTGGAAACGGGCAGCATTGCTCGACATCTCGGAAGCTTTCCCCTCTGCTGCTTTCCATTTCGTATTGAAATATTGGTTGCAGCACAAGGATGGGTTTGTTTTGTTCGAAAAGTGAGAGACTGCTCCCGTCAGGAACATGAAATAATTACAGAAGCCGCTCGAAACACTGAACAGTTCCAACAGCTTCTGCAGTGGTGGGGAGGAAGGATTAATGTGTCAAATCTATACAAGGATAAAATAAACTCCAGCCACAAAACAGTCAGAGTTCCTAAGTTTTACAAACATCCGTAGAACATTATTCTGAACCATCTATTCCCCTGAAACTCTTCCAATGTGGAATAGCATCTTTCTGATTCTCACTTTGAGAGATGTCCCTCAGTGAGCTCCTCTCCCATTCTTTCCATTTCACTGGGGACCCACTATCCGCAGTCTCCAATCAAATGACCTGAACTCAGACACACAGAGATCTTAAAGAGTGACACAATGCAGATAGGATGTTGATTTCATTTCTGTTTCTGAGTCCAATCTTCACTCAGTGAGACAGAGTCAGGTATTCAAGGCTCAAACAAGAGCTGGATTCTGCTTCTGGTGATTGTCTTCATTCAGTGAGAAGGAGGGCCGTGTGCCGGAAGGAGCTCATCATTGTGCTTCGGGTTGTCTGCTCAGTCTGCAGCATTGCAGGCCGTGGGAGCAGGGCAGTGGGACAGGTACCTCGTGTGGACTGCAATAGGACTTTCCACACATTGTTCCAGGCCAGTTACAGAGCTCCAGGAATTCTGAATGAGGATCTTAAAAATGCATTGATTGAAGGAGGAGCATCAGGAAAACAGTATAAAGCTGATGAGATCAGCAGGATTTCTCAGTCTAACTCTGCACCATACTTTATTTTCTGCTCATAAATCTACAATCCGGAGCTCAACCCACTCAGAGCAATATAAGCTCAGAAACAACTCATTTAGTCCAACACATCCATGCTGAACTGATATCCGATGTAAATCTCATCCTATTTGTCAGAATTTGGCCCATGTTCCTCTGAACCCTTTTTAATTCCTATACCCACCCAGATACCTTTTAAATGTTGTAATTGTACCAGCCTCCAGTACTTCCACTGGCAGCTCATGCACACAGTGTCCTCTGCATGAAAAATGTTCCCCTTAGGTCCCTTTTATGTTTCCCCTCTCAACCTTAGCATATGCCATCTGCTTCTGGACACCCCCACCACAGGGAAATCACCTTTCCTCTTGAGGGTCCTTCATGAATTTGTGAACCTCTATAAGGTTACCCCTCAGCCACTTACATTCCAGAGATAATAGCCTCAACCTATATAGACTTAACCTCCAGCACAAACCCTCCAAACTTGGCAACATCCTTGTAATTTTTTTCTAAACACTTTAAAGTTTCACAACACCCTTCTTATAGGAGGGAGTCCAGAATTGCATATTATATACCAAAAGTGGCCGAACTAATACCGCAACATGACCTCCCAATTCCTTTACACAATTAACTGAGCAATAAAGACAAAAATGCCAAACGCCTTCTTCACTCTCCTATCGAAATGTTAGTCCACCTTCAACAATCTATGAAGCTGCACTCCAGGTTTATTTGTTTAGCAACACCCCTAGAACCTTGTCATTCAGTGTATAGGTACTGCTCTCTTTTGCCTTTCCAAAATGCAACACCTCACATTTATCTAAATTATCTCCATCTGACACTCCTCAGCCCATTGGCCCATCTGATCAAGATCCCGTTGTTTTTTAAGGTAACCATCTTCACTGTCCTCCACACCTTCAATTTTACTGTCATCTCCAAACTTACGAACCATTCGTCCTATGGTCACATCCAAATCATTTATAAAAATGACAAAACAACAATGGAGCCAGCACCGATCCTTGTGGCACAGGCCTCCAGTCTGAAAATCACCCCACCCCCACCACCCTCTGTCTTCTACCTTCGAGCCAGTTCTCTACACAAAGGGTAATTCTACTGCCACAACATACACGTTTGACAATATGACACCAGTCTCAAAAGTACAAAAAGAATCTATTCCTGATGACAACAGGCGGGTCAGTTTGCCACCGGTGTTGTTTACATTTGGAATATACCTGGAGCAGAGCAACACAAACCCAACTGGAGGAGGTGGCTCTGTATAAGGAGAGTCAGTGTGGAGTTAAAATTCTACAAATGTGATGGAATAAAACAAAAGATTTATGAAGGTAAGGCCCTCCAATCTGTTTCACAAATTATTACATAAGAGGCTGGATAAAAATTGAAGCTAATGTAATAAATGGCTCAAGCTCACCATGGAGAATTAATGTGCTCGGACGGAAAAATGCTGAGTGATCATAAATTACTGCAACTTGCAAACAGCAGAATTAAAATCCAATTTGCTTTTTTACTGCAAGGATGAATATTTTAATCATGTTGTTCTCTATATACGAATGATACAGACGGTCATTTATTATCGAGACAGAAAAGACAATCAATATTTTCTTTGACACCTTACTTGGATTTGGAGAAGATACTGTGGATGATACCGGCCAACAGGATTGTTTGCACAGACAGGGGAATAATAATGTCACCAGGAAAGAGCAGAAGGTTGTGGAGGGAAATGAACAGACTGAAGCCAGCTGTTATGGAGTTTGGTATAAAAGGCTAAAGAGAGACAAACTCGACTGAACTACAGAGTTTGAAATGTGAACATGGATAGAGTTGCCTTGGTGTTCATGTGTCTTTTACAGTGACAAGATCTGCTGCAGGGGGGGAAATAGAAAACATGTGGGATCTTAAGCATCACAAATTACCCATTGAGTAAGGAGAAAGAAAATACATAAATGGAAAACCCTGCTGTTCCTGGGGATCTGAAATCTAACCTCAGCAGGTCAGGCAGCATCTGTGAGAAGGGAACCAGAACCCATTTCTCCCACACAGTCTGCAAGGCACCAAGGGAGCTCCCTGATCTGATTGGCTCTGTGCTAATTAACACTGCACACAGATATTAATCCAGTGAGTCAGCTTCTTAGTTAAACAGCGAGATCCTGAGAGTGACGGGGCAGACCCTTGTATGTTTTTCACGCCTACATGGTCAGTAACATAGTATCCTGCCCGTCCCATTGCAAACTCAGCTTCAGCTCTGACCATATTTCCTGAAACCCAGCATGGTTAGGAAACACTGCCTCCTGGTCTTAGGATCTTTGCTGTTGGAAAATGTGTCACTTCCTGTGATCTCCCTCTGACAACTCCATTGCTTTTAGTTTCTCTCCCTTGATTGGTTTTCTGTTCCTTCTGGTTTCGTGGTCTACTCACTCTTACCAAAGCTGAGTCTCCTGCTAAATGGTAGAATCTGGCTAGGACATCAGTCAATGGAAGAATAAGTAATGATAGATTTGTTGGGAATCCATAAATGGGAGATTTGGTGTACAGTGCCATTACATTGGAAACCTGGTGTAAGTGTCAATATATGAGTGAATTGGAGCAGAGCATGTCTAAGGTGGGGAATAGTGTCGGGGAATCAATAAGAAGAATTGGAGCTGATTATAATCTTGTGGGTGCGTTATAATCACCCTTCCTCTGCAGTGTTCCCCAGAACGGCACTGCAGAGTGGCGGGGCTTACAGAGATCTGCAGGGATATCAGGACGAGAAGATTTTGCTGATATTAGGAAAATTGCAGAAGCTAAAAAGAAGCTTCGTTAATTTTTAGGGTTGATGCTAATAAAGGAAGTTACAGAGCTAAGGAAGATTGTAGGGGTTTGAAACGGTTTCGCAGTTTGAGTGTTGCAGTGACTGGAGGAATGTACCAAATAGGGAGGATTTAAGATTGGACCTTAAGAGGGTTCAACCTTTACAGGTTTGAAAGCTGAATTCTTGGCAGTGTTCAAGAACAGAGAGATATTGGGTCCACATCCACAGATCCCTTAAGTTGACAGGGTTGTTAAAAAGGCGTATGATGTGTTGGCTTTCATGAGCAGGTGGTTTGAGTGGAAGAGCTGCAGCTCTACAGAACCCTGGCTGTACCACATTCGGAATATTGTCTTCAGTTCTGGTTGCCACATTATACGAAGGATTTGGAAGCTTTTAAGAGGCTGCAGACGAGATTTACCAGGATGCTGCCTGGACTGGAGGGCATGCCTTACGAGGGAACAGTTGGGGGAGTGAGAGCTTTTCTCATTGGATCAAAGAAGGAAAAGTGGAGATTTGATAGATGCGTGCAAGGTAATGAGAGGCAAAGATAGTGTGGATAGCCAGAGAATACTTCCCATGACAGAAATTGCTGTCACAAGTAGACAGAATTTGAAAGGAATTAGAGGAAGATTTAGGGGTGATGTCAGAGGTACCTGCTTTACAGAGAAAGTTGTAGGTGCGTGCAATGTTTTGCCAGCGCTGGTACTAGAGTCAGATACATTCGGGACATTTAAGCAACGCTTGGATAGGCACACAGGTGATAGGAAAATGAAGAGTGTGTGGGTTTCATCGTCGAGTAGGATAAAAGGTCAGCACAATATCGATGGCTGAAGAGCCTGTACCGTGTTTTCCTGTTCTATGTTCGAAATAGAGAGTGTTACAATGACAGAAAGAGGTTTTGGAAAGCTGGAGAGAATGGGGTCGGAATGAAGAGAATCAATTAGGAAGGTTTGCCAGGATTATCGGAAGTAACAGAGACAGCAATGGTTTGATCTGGAGCAGACGACCCAGATTTGGAGGGGTGTGGGGACTGGAGGTATTTTCAAAGGAGGGAGGACCATAGAGCCACAGGGTGTTTCAGAAATGTGGAGAGCTGTCGGGCCTGCATGAGTTCGTGGAGATGGGGAGATTGGGAGCGATGGAGCAATTTTCTGGGATAAGGGTGTTGGTAGGACAGGGCTTGTTTAAACAGACGGGGACTATTTCGGGAATGGGGCAGATTACAGCTGCAACTCTACTAAACGCTGGTGCGGCCGCACTTGGAATATTGTGTCCAGTTCTGGTCGTCGAATTATAAGAAGGATGTGGAAGCTTTGGAAAGGGTGCAGAGGAGATTTATTAGGATGTTGCCTGTAATGGAGGGAAGGTCTTACGAGGAAAGGTTGAGGGACTTGAGGCTGATCTCGTTCGAGAGAAGAAGGTTGAGAGGTGACTTAATAGAGACATCTAAGACATTCAGAGGGATGGATAGAGTGGACAGGGAGAGCCTTTTTCCATGTATGGTGACGGCGAGCACGAGAGGGCATAGCTTTAAATTGAGGGGTGATAGTTATAGGACAGATATCCGAGGTAGTTTCTTTTTCAGTGCGTAGTAAGGGTATGGAGTGCTTTGCCTGCAACGGTAGTAGACTCGCCAATTTTAAGTACATTTAAGTTGCCATTGGACAAGCATATGGAAGTACATGGAATAGTGTGGGTTAGATGGGCTTAAGGTTAGTATGACAGGTCGCTGCAACATCGAGGGTCGAAGGGCGTGTACTGCGCTGTAATGTTCTACGATCTATGTTCTATATAGATATCGAAAGGCTTAAGTTCTGGGGGTTAGTTAGACATGGAGGGTGTGGTAAACGGCAGGTTTTCCAGGAGATAAGAACAGCAATTTTGTTTGGAGACAGTTTTGCAGATTATGGAGCATTCAAAGTTTGTGAGAAGATTTGTAGCTCGGGTGTTCGTTGTTGTGGTTCTGTTCGCCAATCTGGGAATGTGTGTTGCAGCCGTTTCGTCCCCTGTCTAGATGACATCCTCAGTGCTTGGGAGCCTCCTGTGAAGCTCTTCTGTGATGTTTCCTCCGGCATTTATCGTGGTTTGTCTCTGCCGCTTCCGGTTGTTAGTTCCAGCTGTTTGCTGCAGGGGCCGGTATGTTGGTATAATGTGTTTGTTGATAGATTCGATGTGTTTGTTGTAGAATCTGTAGATGAGTGCAATGCTTAGAGGAATTCCCTGGCTGTTCTCTGTTTGGCTTGTCCTTTAATAGTAGTGTTGTCCCAGTCGAACTTATGTTGCTTGTCACACGCGGATGACAAGCCAACCTGAGGGGTATACACAAGGTGAATCGTGAAGGTCTCTACCCCAGGGTAGGGGAGTCCATAACTCGATGCAGAAATACGATGTGGGAGAGGGAAGACTCAAAAGGAATCGGAGGGAAAAAATTTCCACACAGAGCATGGGGCATGAATTGAATGAAATGCCAGGAGAAGTGATGGGGAGATGCACAATGATAACATGGAAAAGACATTTGGGCAGGGACATGGAGAGGAGAAGGTTTGAAGGGAGATGGGTCAAATGCAGGGACGCGAGACTCGTTCAGGAGCTGTGGTCAGCATCGGCTAGTTGTATCGAAGGTTCTGTTTCCGTGTTGCATGACTCTGTCTCCAGTTATTGGAGGAGGAGACTACCAATGTAAGGCATGTTTTTGACACTGAAGCAAGTTACAGTGATAGGGACGGTCGTCTGGAATGCAGCAAGTTTCAAACATGTGGAGGGTGTATAGGGAAGTGAGAAGGTTACAGGACTGAATCCGATAAATGAGTTACAAATGACTGAAGACACTGGACGATGAGACATGACATAGATACAGTGTTGGAGAGGATACAGAGAACAGAAATATCCCAGGCAGCATTCCCACCCTCTTGTGGGAGGCCTGGAATACCCTCTGTTGTACTGATGCTCACTAAGAAAGCACAGGTCTGGATTGATAACTGTGAACACCCTAAGCTGTGTCAGTACAGCGCAAGTTAAATTGGAGGTGGTGACTGAGCCATTGTTAGTCGATGTTTGGAGCCCGCTCGTTGCTCTCTGCTCTGTCAACTGTGAGTGATCTTACGTCGCTGCAGGATTTATTGAAGGCTCCAGATCTGCCTGCCCTTTTTCTCTCTGGCTGACAAACTGCCTTTAATGTAGTGATGGACGAGACAACCAGCAGCTGATTCACTGAGTCGAGAAGACCCTGAGTACATCCAGCAGACAGAGAAATAGACAGAATGGGTAATTGGACTGATGCAGTGAGTGTCACACATGGATAACGGCACTGGGTCCCATAGAGAACTGGAAAATCCCAGTTTCCATCCCTGGCCTGTGCTGCTGTGTCTCTTTGGAGTGGCCGATTCTGTAAGATTTGGCGTTGCTGCAAGAGTGAGAGACACTTGCAAACGCAGCAATTAGACCCATACAGTGAAGAATCCCACATGGAGAGTGATATCACCAGAGTGCAGGAGGATGTCAGGATCAAACAGTTGGAAGGATGGGTTTAGCTTCATGATGCACTGATATCAATGTTCTGGGATAAGCAGGTGAAGTGCTGACCTAGTAATATTATTGCTGGAGAATACATTCAAAACCTCAGCTAATGTTCAGGGGAGGCAGTTTTCAATCCCACCATCAGAAATGGAGAAGTTCGAAATCAATAATTTGAAAAATAGTACATTAACAATCCACAAATAAGTATGAGACCATTGCTGAAGGACGAAAAGACGAACACTTTTCCTTTCGAGAGGATATCTGCCCATCCTCACGTGGTCTGCACGACATAGACACAGCAAAGTTTTTGACTCTCACGAACCATCTGAAATGGCCGAGCAAGCTACTCCCTCAAGGGCAGCTAGGGCTGCGCAAGAAAGGCTGGTCAACCAGAGAGAACCAATTCCCATACTTGATTTTATAAAATAATCCATGAGGATGGTCCCAGTGGAACCGTGCTGGGACCAGTGTCCCGGCCAATAATGTCAGCATAAACAGGGATTTAAGCTGACAGAGAGGATGCAGGGACAGGGTTCGGCACTGGGTCCCATAGAGATCTGGAAAATCCCAGTTTCCATCCCTGGCCTGTGCTGCTGTGTCTCTTTGGAGTGGCCGATTCTGTTGGCTCAAGATTTGGCGTTGCTGCAAGAGTGAGAGACACTTGCAAACGCAGCAATTAGACCCATACAGTGAGGGATCCCACATGGAGAGTGATATCACCAGAGTGCAGGAGGATGTCAGGATCAAACAGTTGGAAGGATGGGTTTAGCTTCATGATGCACTGATATCAATGTTCTGGAATAAGCAGGTGAAGTGCTGACCTAGTAATATTATTGCTGGAGAATACATTCAAAACCTCAGCTAATGTTCAGGGGAGGCAGTTTTCAATCTCACCATCAGAAATGGAGAAGTTTGAAATCAATAATTTGAAAAATAGTACATTAACAATCCACAAATAAGTATGAGACCATTGCTGAAGGACGAAAAGACCAACACTTTTCCTTTCGAGAAGATATCTGCCCATCCTCACGTGGTCTGCACGACATAGACACAGCAAAGTTTTTGACTCTCGCGAACCATCTGAAATGGCCGAGCAAGCTACTCCCTCAAGGGCAGCTAGGGCTGCGCAAGAAATGCTGGTCAACCAGAGAGAACCAATTCCCATACCTGATTTTATAAAATAATCCATGAGGATGGTCCCAGTGGAACTGTGCTGGGACCAGTGTCCCGGCCAATAATGTCAGCATAAACAGGGATTTAAACTGACAGAGAGGATGCAGGGACAGGGTTGAGGTGAAAGGAGCTTTTCAAAACGAAAGACAAGAGGTGACGCATTGGTACAGCATGGGAATGTGGCCGAACACAAGCAGAAAGGAACAGGATGGGACAGAGTTCAACTAAAACTGTACATCAGCAAATCGGTTTGTGACAGAACATTGTGGGAAAGAGCACAATTTATTTTCGCATGGACAAACATCACAGAAGCGCTTCACAGGAGGCTCCCAAGCACTGAGGATGTCACGAGACAGAGGACGAAACGTCTGCAACACAAACTCCCAGCTCGGCGAACAGAACCACAACAACGAGCCCCTGAGCTACAAATCTTCTCCCAAACTTTGAACAAAGTCTCTGCTATAAGGTAGATGGATTTGTGATACAGAGATAAAAAGAGATTTAGACACCAGAGGGACTGGTTATATGGCGAACTAAAGATGGAACATAAATATTCAATGGTGTTCAACCTTGTGAAAGCTCAGGCAAAATAGGTAACGCTAACAATAATGGATAACAAATGAATTACAGAGAAAGCATTTGACCTCAGACCATGAAGTAGAGTATGGCTCAATGCAAATTCTGGCTAATACCTGCCAAGACACAAGCAGCACAACAGTTATAACCTCCTAACAGCATTTCATTGCTCATCACTGCGTCAAACAGGAACTCATTGAAATTTTTAACACAGGCATTGTGATAATTTAGTGAAACTTCAATATTCATAGAATGTGGAAAATCACACTGAAAAAAATGATATTGAAAGAGGAGTTGGGAGAATTTTTTCAGTGTTTCTTTGAGTAACACATTGTGCAACTGGCTAGGGACGCAACTATCCCAGAGCGACCGTTGGGTGATGAAACATAGTGAATGAGTAAGGTCTCCTGGAGAGTTCCTCTGGGAAATTGTGAAAAAGTGCAGTTTAAAGGAATAATTTTTTTTAAAGGACCAACTATAACTAGATACAAAAAATAGCCAATTACATGAGTTTGAGAGGAGAACTAACCAAGGTAAAATTGATAAACAGAATGAAATATGTGTCTGTAAATGAACGGTGGAAATCATTTGAAGGAACAGTGTAAAACATTCAAGAAAAGAACACTGCATTGAAACAGACACAACTTCAGCAAGAAATTTCTACCTGTCCCTCACTCAGGACAAAATAAATCATATTAGATTACGAGGCTTAGAACATCACCAAAACGTACTTAAAAGGCTTAAATGAGATAATGTTTTGGCCTAATTTTAAAGGGATTGCAAAGGGTCTGCTAGAAAGAGATGCGCAGTGGGAAGGGGAATCATCGTCAGGGTTTGAGCAGATGATAGGAATAGGGAGAGTTGAAGGTGCTGGAGGTGATGAGAGCATTACTGAGAGTGGTTAGTGCATGAATGGTGTTACAAAGCCTGTTTCTGCAGCTGGAGGAGTGTGCAGAGGTAGAGATGGACATATCCATTTTTATTATTTCATTCATGACATGTGGTGGCCGCGGATTGGACCAGCATTCTTTGCCCCATTGCTAATTGACCAGAGAGTAGCTCAGAGTCAGCCATATTGCTGTGGGTCTGGAGTCACATGTCGGCTAGAGCAGGTTAGAATGTCAGATGCCCTTCCCCAAAGGAGGTAAGTGAACCAGAT
>NC_057717.1:18906543-18908447 GCF_004010195.1 Chiloscyllium plagiosum
TCCGGGCAGTAAGAACGATCAGCTTGTGTGTGAACATAGATGGAGGTAATTGCTCTCTGACCTGGTCAGTAAACCTTACTCTGTATGTCCCTGCCGTTGTCGTGAAAGGGAATGCAAATCCAATTAATTGCCGTGTACGGTTTTATTCGATACACATTCTTCCTTGTTCAGAATATACGTGGATATTGCCAGCACAGATAATCATTATTTTGAATAATGTAGTCGGCGGGCCCTGATAATTTCTGGAGAGTAGAAGCATCAGTTTCTGCAGAAAGTGGCCTAGTTCAGAGCTGAGCAGAAATAATGTTGTTCCCGCTTTAAGGGCGACAGTTTTCCAGATGGTGATCGATGGGGCTTTATTGCAACCTCATCAGCAAACCTTGTTTTGCATTTACTCACCCATCATTACTCTAGTGGTGAAAAGAAGTCTAATTCCAAATAACTGCTGCGTGAATTTCTTTTCAAATTTCACTGCACAGTTACCGTGAATATGTGGCGATGTCCACAGCCCTGCTGGCCATACTGTTTTACATTCCTCTGTCCCGGCGCTACAGAGAAAATTGCCTGCGCCTTTTCAGCCTCGCCCGACATTCCAAACTCGGCAAACCTGGCAAACTTGTTTGTCAGTATTTCCTGAGCATTTTCACGTGATATCCTTTATTTTTTTCAATCATGCTAATAACCCTGGTCACCATTGGTCTATTCGGAACGGAAATGTCAGTGTTGGATGAAGATCAATGGCTCGGTGGCTCGGTTGTGACCTCGTTGTTCCATTTGGGTCACACCCGAAACATCTCTCGTTCAAACCCGGCAGGAGCAACTTTGTTCCCTTGGGACAGATGGATTGGTGGGAATGGAGCGTTCCTGCTGGTTATTCTCTTCAGCAACCCTGGCTTTGAATTTGCTAGCCCATATCTGCTGCCATGGTGAAAAGGAATACCATCAATTGCTGTGTCAAACTTTGTTCAGTTTCTCTCCTCGGATAAAGTGAGGACTGGAGATGATGAAACGCTCCGAAAACAAACGGCGGTTCTCCTGCTGCTCGGATGCTGCCTGATCGGATGTGCTTTTCCAGCACCACACTCTCAACTAAGTTTCTCTCCTCCCGGATCGATGATATGAGTCGATTGTAGATCTTCTCCCGCCGTCCATTTTAAGGGTACAGTTTCCAGCACTGATCCTTTCTGTACGAAAACTATCGCATTTGCTTTACATGTGAAGGCAGCCTGGTTCAGTGACAAGGAAAGCACTCATTTGCTCATCTCACAGCGAACACTGGTTACCTGATGTAATCTCTGTCAAATGTATCCCAAAGTATGCTCTGAAACGCCTCATTTGGAACCTAGCATTTCTAAACCTGCTTGAACCAAAACCAGAAAACCTCAGTCATGGTTTGGAGCAGTTCACATATTCGAGTTTCCAAGCAGAAGGCATGGTTACCGCTCATTCAGTCAACAACAGGAATGTAAAGGTTTACATACTCAGATGAACTGCTTGACTCAAGCTCTCATACAGTCACTAATTCAGTTTTCTGAATAAACGCAAGGGCGCCTTCTGCCTTCCCTTGTAGCCTAGTAGCCAATATTTGGCGCTCTCGCCGCCGTGACACGGGTTCTATTCCCTATCTAGGAATGCGAGCTTTGTTCTGCACACACATCGTGGTAAGAATATTTCTGACCACTTTTCCAAAGCTGGCAGAACATCGGTTTTGTGCCAACCGTTTTAAAGTTGAACAGAAAACCAAGAGATGCAGATGTTGGAAATCTGAACCAAAAACAAGAATTGACGTGTAAATTGAATAGTCCTGACAACATCTGTGGGGAGAAACCGAGACAATGATTCACAACCACAGAACCAGATTAGTTCTTCATTTCTAGACCACAATGCCGGGATAATGGTCAGTT
>NC_057717.1:18908500-18910669 GCF_004010195.1 Chiloscyllium plagiosum
ATGGAAGCATTAATGATGCTGTAAAATGAATGAATGGCGACAACAGAGAATGAGGGTGATCCACTCGTGGTTTCTGTGCCATAACCAAAACATCCCACGGCCTTTCTGCAGTGTCTCCTGCCTCACCTCGTTATTCCCACCAAACTTGGAATGAAGGAGGGAGAATAAAAGTGGAGGAGAAGAAGGAGTACTTTTGGAACAGCGGCAAGAAACTCCAGGTTGGTGTATTGGTTAGGAAGAACAACATGCACTGCTGGAACTAAACCAGGAAAAAGGAGTGGGTTTGCCAAACCATAACAAGCTCGAACTCAAAGAGGATGCTGAGTCGCTTCATCAGCAACGCGAAACTTAATAAAAGGTGAACCTACGAGCCTTCATAACAACAAGCGGACCTATGGTCAGCTGCTTACCAAGGAGGGGTTTTAAATAACTAAGCAACGTCCATATGTGCAGTTCCTTAACCACATGACTACAGTAACTCGGAATATATTTCTGTATCAATATTACTCAGTGTGATTTGCAATCAAACCCCGATTTTGCCAAACCAGACATTTCACAATTGAACATTCTTCAATGCAAAGGCACATAAAAGGGCAATCTTCTCTTGCATTGGCTTCAAACACAAATTTGCATCTGTATAAACAGACGGAACAAAGGGGACATTTTTCATCCGCTTGAGACATATTGACGGCTTCAATACACACAGAGGTAATCTCACACGAAGAGGAACAGCGTCATTGCCATGTTTTGACCAGGAATGGTGTGTGAGCCAATGTAAACAGTTTGCAGTAAAGGCTGACCAATTAGCAGCGACACTGAGCCTTGCATCACCAGATCCAGACTCACTTCCTGCCTCATGCCTCCCAATCACCATTGTCATTCAATTCAATTTCACTTCCCTGCTACACTTCTCAACTTACTACCGATATCCTGCAGGTATCCGATTGGAACCTACCACTGTTAGAAACGCAGTCCTGGGATAAAGATATCACACAATGGAATAGGGCTCACTGTCCATCCCTAAATACCCCAGAGATGGAGGAGATGAGTTGCTTTTGTAAACCATTGAACTCCTTCACACGGTGGTACAGCCATTATGCTGCAAGTGCGGGATTCCCTGGATTTACACCCAGAGAAATTGAAGGAACACCAACATATTTCCAACTCAGGAAGGTGAGATGATTGGAGGGAGATTTGAAGGGGTCACTATCGTATCTGTCCGCTGTCATTGTCCTTCTACATGGTTCAATCAATCACTGGGATGATTCTGGAGGGATCCTGGTAAGTCTTCTGGGCGGAACGAGGAATGCGTTTTCATTCAGACAATTCACATGAAGAGAATTAAGCCTTCATTCCCTGAATGGGAACTGTATCCATGTCTGGACGATACAAACTTTGACTCCTCAGCACGGGCCCCCCGGTAATGCTGACAGTATCCAAAGCGACCTGAATTGTACACACCCTTGTGCCTGTCCATCCCTTCATAACCACCTTTGGCAACAAAGTTTCTCTCTTCAATTTTGCAAACGCTTCATATTATCGCCTTGGGTTTCAAAGTAAAGAAAGTGGAGCTGTGGTAATCTGATGTCGGTCAGTAGGTGTGATGCAGGAATGTACAGAACTGGCTGACGCGGCCAAAGACCCGTTTTGTGGCATGAGATTGTAGTGAAGGTGTTCCACCACTAAAAGGCGCTGTTCGTCTCATCTGATTCTCCATCCCGGGATTCAAACCAACAGAGGTTTCTCACTGGACTGGTTCAGGATCTTGACTGGAAGAGGCCATGACGCAATGTATGAAAAGATATTTCACTGGAGTGAATCAAAAAATCGCGGAGTGACTGTGAATAAAATGATGGCAACTTCCAGCAGAGGCGCAGGCGATCCTGAAGCAGGTACCTGAGGGCAAATATGTTTCCTTGGCCATTGAAAGACATTGCTTCACGAAGTGGGACATCCGATGTGAAGCAGTGACGGTAATTAATTTTACTGATTGTTCACCTTGTGAATACTGTTTCCCCCAATGTCCATGTTTCCATTTCATATCGACTACCTGTCGTTCCTCCGGCTGCCGTTGGGCCAGTGACATAATGCATAATGCCTCTGACTTTTGGAGGTTCGAATCCTTCCTGATTTGTGTGCAATGTGCTGCAGGGAATGGATCAGTGGGTC
>NC_057717.1:18911342-18940413 GCF_004010195.1 Chiloscyllium plagiosum
ACTCAGTAGGACAGTGGAGAGAAACAGAGTTAATGCTTCATATCGGCAGAGCGAGGTTACTTCGACATTTCTGCATAATATTTTCGGCAAATGATCAGTTTTCCATGTCAGAAAATTTATCAAAATCTTTCATTAGTTTCCAACCGTCAATGTTGAAAATTCAAAATGACTTTGTTGTCTGTAAGAATCCTTCCGTTGCCCAGAGCTAGTGAAAGGCGGTGCTTAATAGTTACCTTTTTTTATACTATTTGTTTCAGTCAGTGAGCAACCATGTCGATTGGAGAATTGGTTCTTTCAGTAGCTCCCTCAATATGTGTCTCCATATTTCTTTCTTTCTCTGTGCGTGCACATGACCGTCTTTCACATTCTCGGACTCTCGGTCTGCCCATATTCTTCATTCCCCATATCTGCTCTTTGAAAAGCCTGACATTCGGAGACAAATTGAGAGTGGACCAGCTAACAGGCTTTCTGCCCCCTCGGTAGCATGTGTGGGATTGGGCTCACATTCTCCGAATAATGTGTCTGGCACTTATGCCTGAGGTGAGGAGTCATTCCCTCATGCAAATATTATGATTCTTTCGAGTTCTAAGTAGATTTCCTAACAAGAAAAGAAACTGCAATCACAGTGCAAACCACAACGACTGAAGTGCAATGAAGTATTTCCTGTTGGTGTGGAATGAATGAATGTTGACAGCAGAGAATTAGGGTGAACAGCTCTTGGTGTCTGCGCCATCACTGCAACATTCGCCGGCAAGTCTGCCATGTCTCCTGGCTCACCTCGTTATTCCCAACAAACTGGAAATGAACGATGCGTAATAAAGGAGGAGTAGAAGCAGAAGTTCCTGTCAAACACAGGAAGGAAACTCCAGATTGAATTAATAGTTCGGAAGAAACAATATCCCCTGGAGGAACTAAACCAGGAAGCAGATCAGGAAAACCAAAACAAGCTGACACTCAAACAGGACGCATGGCTGACTGATGAGCAACACTGACTTGGGAGATTTTGAAACAACCATGCATTTGGTAAAATACTACGATGTGAAATCTTGGTGGGCTGTTTATGATGTAAGCAAGTTAACAAACTGAGCCACGGCATCACACCGCAAGTGGTTTTCTCAACCCAGTTCCTTAACCAATTGATAACATTAACTCAGAATTGTGATTTTAGCTGTATTAATGTTGCTCAGTGAGAATTGCATTCATCCCCCACTTTTGCAAAGACAGTGTATGGCTGAATGTTCTGCACTGAAATTGTACAGAAAAAGACAATCTCCTCTTCCATTGGCTTCAAACTGATATGTTCAACTGTTTAAACCGACAGGATAAGGAGAATGTATTCATCCTCTCGGGGCCCATTAACTCTGTTAATATAAACAGGTAACCTCACAAAAAGAGGAACAGGGTCATTGTGCTAAACTGACCTGAACTGCGTGTTAGTTAGTGTAAACAATATGTGGTAAAGATTTGGAGGTGCCGGTTTTGGACTGGAATGGACAAAATTAAATAATCACACAACATCAGGTTATAGTCCAACAGGTTTATTTGATAGCACTAGCTTTTGGAGCGCTGTTCCTTCATCAGGTGGTTGTGGAGCATAACATCATACGACACAGAATTTATAGTAAAAGATTACAAGGGTATGCCACTGAAATGACATATTTAAAAACACAAGTGTATTGTCTGTTCAGTCTGTATACTTTTAGAAATACCATGTTAGATTTTGTTCTTTCATATGTAAACCGTATGTAAAAATAGCTAAATTCTCAGGTCAATCTTTAACAATAGGTGCCACCTCAGCTCAGATTCAGCCTTGAAGGTGTGAGGTTGAAACCTGCCTGTGTCCCAATGTTCTGCAGTGGCAGAAGCTGGGGGTACTCTGCCTCATGGCTTTCAAGATGCATTTGACATCGGCAGTGAGGTTCACACATCGGCTCCCATTGCCTAATATGATGGGACATCCTGGTGTGTTGCCTTTGTGTACCTTCGGAAGGCAGGAGAAGTCGCCTGCTTGAGAAGTGCGTGAGATGAGGTTGATGGAACTCTGAAAGAGTGTATTTTAGTGCTTAGATCAGAGTGGTGCTGGGGAAGCACATCAGGTCAGGCAGTAGCCGAGGAGCAGGAAAATCGACGTTTCGGGCAAAAGTCCTTCATCAGGATTTCGGAGGTGCCGAGCACAGAAACAGACCCTCCATTCCAGCTCGTCCCTGCTGACCAGATAACCGAAATTAATCTAATTATATTTGCCAACATTTGTCCCTTACCTCTCCAAACCCTCCCTGCCTACATCCCATCCAGATGCCTTTTAAATACAGTCATAGAGATGTACAGCATGGAAACAGACCCTTCGGTCAAACCTGTCCATGCCGACCAGATATCCCAACCCAATCTTGTCCCACCTGCTAGCACCCGGCCCATATCCATCCAAACCCTTCCTTTTCATATACCCATCCAAATGCCTCTTAAATGTTGCAATTATACCAGCCTCCAACATTTATTCTGGCAGTTCATTCTGTACCACTCCCTGGGTGAAAATGTTGCCCCTTAGGTCTCTTTTATATCTTTCCCCTCTCACCCTTAACCTATGCCCTGGGGACACCCCGATCACAGGGAAAAGACTTTGTCTATTTATCCTTTCCATGCTCCTCGTAATTTTGTAAACCTCTATAAGGTCACCCCTCATCCTCCGACGCTCCAGGGAAAACAGGCCCAGCCTGTTCAGCCTCTCCCCATAGCTCAAATTCTCCATCCCTGGCAACAATGTTTTGAGTAGACTTTGGCAAATCATTCCGCAAACCCAAAACTTTCTGTGAATAAAAATTGCGTCTCAGTTCCCTTTGCATGTACCTGTGTCTGCCTCCAGCCTGAAACCCTCATTAGCCTCTATCCTGTCTGCCGTCTCTGAGCCAATGGCGTATTCATTCTGTTACTGACCCTTCAGTCCCACGAGCATCAATTTTTCTCACCATTCTAAGTGGAGACCTTCTCTCATCCACGTGAAGGAAGGAATTGGATCCTAACAATTCCATTTACACTGTCTCCCATCAATCTTCATAGGATCCATATTGCAGAGGTTAAACAGTGTTCACAGCAAACTTTTCCAGGGCAGAGAGAGCACAGGGTTCCAGACAGAGTAAAGCTTTATTTAAACTGCATCCACTTACATCTCCAGCGCAGGTAGAGAATACAGTTAGTTGCAAAGTAAACCTCCCTGTACACTGCAGCTTTTCACATTCCCTGGCCATGTTCAGCGTGGCGTTAGGTACTGATCAAATCTCCCACTTCCCCCATCCTGTTCTCATCAAACACACTCAGAGCAGTTCCATCATTGGGTTAGATACAGAGTATGTGTTCAGCGGCAATTTCTCCATCTGAATCTCCCAAAGTCTGGGGAGAATGGGTTTCGATACAGAGTCAGGATCTGCCCATATTGTCCACATCGGACACTCCCAGGACAGGGACAACATGGAGTAAATCTCCCTCCATACTGTCCATGTCAAATACTCCCAGGAAAGGTATAACATGGGGCGAAATACAGAGTAAAGATCCACCTGCACTGTACCTCTCAAACACTCACAGGATAGGGACAGCACGGGGTGAGGTGCAAAGTCAGGCAGCATTGTAGACAGTGCAGATGGTACCTTAACATTACAAAGGGATATTGATAGACTGGGTGAATGTGCAAAGCTGCATCAGTTATTCAGGTTAAATCAGTGAGGATACATTTTTGTTCAGTGAAGACATTAAGGGATATGGGCCAAAGGAAGGGATGCGGAGTTAGGCCACATATCAGGCATGATGGCATTGACTGATGGAACAGGGTTGAGGGGCTGAATGGCGTCCTCCTGTTCCTATGTTACAAACTGTCCCAATCAAACAGTCTCACAGCAGGGACAAGATGGGGTTAGATACACAATGAAGCCGCGTTTACTGTATCCCCATCAACCACTCCAAGGACAGAGCCAGCACAGGGTTACACACAGAGTCAAGCTCTCTCTCTCTCCACACTGTCCCGATCAACCGCTCCCGGAATTGGCAAAGGAATTGTTGTTTTCATTCATTCATGGGATGTGAGTATCACTGGCTGGGCCCAGCATTTATCCCCCATTCCCATCAGCCCTTGGGATGGTGGGAGGGAGCTGCCTTATTGAACCGCTGCACTCCATCAAATTAATGTTTCTGGAGAAACAGAATGTAATGGAAATTAAACTCCAGCTTTCTCTGTTCCTGCTCCCAATTTAATATTCAACCGTTTAGTTTATACTGAGTCAGAGACTGGAATTTCATCGATGGTCTCAGCTAGATTAGATTAGATGATTTACAATGTGGAAACTAGCACTTCGGTCCAACAAGTCCACACCGAACCGCCGAAGCGCAACCCACCCAGACCCATTCCCCTACATTTACCCCTTACCTAACACTACGGGCAATTTAGCGTGCACATTTTTGGACTGGGGGAGGAAACCGGAGCACCCGGAGGAAACCCACGCAGACACGGGGAGCATGTGCAAACTCCGCACAGTCAGTCGCCTGAGTCGGTAAATGAACCCGGGTCTCTGGCGCTGTGAGGTAGCGGCGCTAACCACTGTGCCACTGTGCCACCGTGCCACGTATTTCAGAACACAGCAGGGAGTGAGTTTCAGTCTGAAATCGAACTGAGGGATTTGAGCTACTTTCATATAGAGTAGCAGGTACCAGTGAGTGAGTTACAGATCGGACTATAATCGAATGGTACAGTGTGGGTCACATATTGACTAAACAATACTGGTGAGCGAATCTAATTGAGGAGTTTGGGCTTTTTATATATCGAATCACAGATACTTGAGAGTGAGACACAGGCTGGAATGTGATCGAAGGATTCGAGGAGGTTTATACATAGAATAACAAATAACAAAGGAGTGATTTACTGACTGGAATCTTATAGAGATGATCGGGGTGATTCATATTTAGAATAACAGATAAATGAAAGTGAGTTACACATTGGAATTTTATCGTGGGGTTTGGGGTGTTCATTTATATAATAACAGATAGTCATGAATGGTGTACAGACTGGAATGTAATCAAGGGGATTGGGGTGATTTACAGTGGAATAACTGAGAACCCAATACCCTCTCTCATGCACAATCTCACTATTTTCTCTGTCATGTAGAATCTCATCATCTGTCTCATCCATAATCCCAGTTTCTCACCCTCTCTCATACACAGTCTCACCATGTTTCCCTCTCATATACAAACTATTTCTCTCCACATGCACAGTCTCACTGTCTCTCTCTGTCAAACACAATCTCACTCTCTCTCATACTCAATCTTGCCAACTCTCTCATAGACAACCTCACTCTCTGCCATACTCACTATCACTCTCTCCCATACACAATCTACATCAGTATGTTCCCAGCAGACAATTCATGTAAGCACAGCACTAGCATGGACTTTACAAAGAGGGAAAAGCAAGAGAGACGAACATCATCAGTCCAGTTTGTGACTATTGAACATTGGTCCCACACTAACATGTAAGAATCTCTGACCCCCGCCCCCGACCCCGACACTGAGGACTGGGCAGATGGTGGGTTTATTAGCTGAGGCTCTGTCTCAGAATATTCTTGTTGCTCGTGTGACTCCCAGATATAACTCTCCATGTCCATCTTCTATTTCTATATTTCGTTCATATGTGCCTATTTCTTTCTCTCTCTCTCTCTGTGTTTCTGACGTGACTGCAAGCGACCATGTCTGTGTGAACGAGAGAGACCGGGTGTGTGTGTGTGTGTGTGTGTGTGTGTGTGTGTGTGTGTGTGTGTGTGTGTGTCCGTGTGTGTGTGTGTGTGTGTCCATCTGAGTGAAAGGTTTGAGTGTCAATGATTTTATGGTGGAACCTCTAACTCTCTCTCACATACAGACACAATCTCACACATGAGCTGACGCCTACACGCGCACTAACACATACGTTAACAAACAGTAACACAGTAACTCACTCACACATACATGCTCATACACTTACACGCTCTCATACGTATTCACACACCCACACAAATGCACACTTACGTACTCTCACTCGTTCTCACTCACTCTTCCACTCTGTATGGGTTCAGGAGGTTTATACATCAAATGACAGATATCTGGAAGTGAGTTACATCATGAAACCTAATTGAGGGTTCCGTGGGGACTTACACAGAGAGTAACAGGTACCGGATTGAATACAGACAGGAATCTAATTGAGTTCTGGGCGATTTATATATGGAATAACATAGAGTTCAGAAGAGAGTGACAGACAAGAATCTGATCGGTGTTGGGGTGGGGGTGGGGGGTGTAGTGGTGTAGGGTTCGGGAGTAGACGTTGTATACGTAATGACAGACACCGGGGAGTGAGTTACAGACTTGAATCTAATCGAGCTTTCGGGGTTGATTCATCCACTCAGTAACTGATGCCTGGAAATGAGTTGCAGGCAGGAATTTAATCAAGTGTATCCGGGGGGTTTATACACAGAGTGTCAGATACTCAGGACTGTGTTACAGACTGGAATCGAACTGAATAGTTCAATGTGGTTTTATACAGAGTAACAGTTATTCAGGAGTGAGTTATCGAGATGATAGAAATTACAGAGTCATATAGCACAGAAACAGGTCCTTTGATCCAACTGGTCCATGCTGACCCGTTTTCCTGCACTGTGCTTACTCCATTTGCACCATTTTGGGTATTTCAGAACGGAAACACAGACTTATGGAAGTGAGTTACACATTGGAATCTAATTGGTTCATGGTAGTTTTTCTACAGAATAAAAAAATACAAATCAAAATCTGACTGAGGGTTTGAGGTGGTTCATGTCGAGAGTCGTAGATCAATGCAAATCAGTTACAGATTGGAATTTTATCAAAGGTTGCGGGGTGTTTATATTTAGAATAACAGATAAACAAGTGTGAGTTACAGATTGGAATCGAATTGATGGATCAGGAGGTTTATTTATAAACAGAACAGATATCAAGCTGTGAGTTACAAACTGTGATCTACTTGTGGGCTTTGAGGAGGATTGTATGTAAAATAACTGATACCCGGGAGTTACTTACAGGCTGGAATCTATTCAAGGGGTTTGAGATGGTCTACGTAAATAGCTACAGATACATGGGAGTGAGTTACATATTGGAATCCTAATGAGGAATTCAGGGTGGTTTGTATATAGAACAACAGAAACCCACGATTGAGTTACAGTTTGGAATCCAATTGAAGGTTTTGTGGTGATCTGTGCATAAAATAACAATGTGAGTTGCAGACTGGAATTAGTCAAAGTGATCGGGCTGGTTTATACACAGAATACTAGAAACGCGAGAGTGTGTTATAGACTGGAATAGAATTGAGGGGAGTGGATTATTTATATATAGAATAACCGGATATGAGAGGGGAGAAATCAAGGGAGAAATTACCCACCCTGGACCAACTCAACAATGTGCTGAGCCAGACAGGATTCAACTGCTGTATGTGGACGTTTCCAGTGTTCTGAAAGATGGGAGAGAAACAGGCAGACCCTCACACAGTGAGCACCAGGCAGGAAGGGACAGAAGGAAATTCGGATTTCCAAATGGCATCAGATCAGGACAGTGTTAGATTTAAACATTGACTCGGCAGAGATAACTTGGAAAGGGAATTGGAGAGAGGTTAAATCACAGCAGGTTAACCTGCTCGTTTCACCAACAAATGATGTGTTCCCTATTTTCCCAGGAATCCGTGTGGGACAGTGAGGAAAAGGCACCAGATTATTGTTAGTCTGCACTGAGACATTTTAATTGATCTGTGATCAGTTTCCTTTTATCGTCATACAGTCATAGAGATGTACAGCATGGAAACAGACCCTTCGGTCCAATCCGTCCATGCCGACCATTATGTCTTGAAGTCATAAACCTACCTACTTTAGGTGACTCCCCACTTGCCTACTTTGAACACCGTCCCCCTCTGTTTTCCCCATTCACTGAAGATATTAATATCCTTTTATAATGGGGCGGAAGTGAGAACTGCAGGGGCTGGAGGTTGAAGTCGAGGGATTCCTGATTAAGGACGTTTGCCCGAAACGTCGATTTTCATGCTCCTTGGATACTGCCTGAGCTACTGTGTTTTTCCAGCACCACAATCTTGACTCCTTTTATAATGACACTACCCCCATGCTGGTTACAGTGCTGTCTATCTCGCACTGTCTTATTTATCTTCAATCCTGTGTAACTACAATGTCACAAACAAACGCACAACGTTACATCCAACAGCTTTGTTCATTTGCAGATGCATTATTGTCTTTTATCTGTAGACAACACACAATTTGAACTCCCAGCAGGTCAGAGTGTGATTTGATAAACACTTGATTTAGGGATGGGGCCTAACTACACAGGATTCAGACATGGAAATGGCTTTTGACACATCCCTCTCTCCCTTGCTGACAGAATTCCAGAGCAAAATGAGTCAGTCAGACATGTTAGGTGTGTTCCCGGCAGCCAGCTTGTGTTAGCACAGCACTGACGTTGACTTTATACATGTGGAAAAGCAAGAGAGGCTGACAATATTATTACAGTTTGAAAATATTGAACATTGGTCCCACACTAACATGTCAGATTCTCTGTTTTTTTTATTCATTTGTGGGACTTGGCTGTCTCTGGCTGGGCCAGCCTTGATAGCCCTTCCCTATTTGCCCTTGAGAAGGTGATGCTGAGCTGCCTTCTTGAATCACTGCAGTTCATTTGCTGTGGGTTCACCCACAGTGTCGATAGAGAGACACTTCCAGGATATTGACCCAACAACTGTGAAGGAATACCGGGATATTTCGAGGTTAGGGTAGTGAGGGGAACTTGCAGCTGGTGGTGTTCCCAAGTAGCTGCTGCCCTTGTCATAGAGTCATAGAGATGTACAGCACGAAAACAGACCCTTCGGTCCAACCGGTTCATGCCGACCAGATATCCCAACCCAATCTAGTCCCACCAGCCATCACCAGGGCCATATTCCTCCAAACCCTTCCTATTCATATACCCATCCAGATGCCTTTTAAATGTTGCAATTGTACCAGCCTCCACCACGTCCTCTGGCAGCTCATTCCATCTCACCCTAAAACTGTGCCCTCCAGTTCTGGACATTCCTAATCCAGGGAAGAGACTTTGTTTATTTATCCTATCCATGCCCCTCATGATTTTATAAATCTCTATAATGTCACCCCTCAGCCTCAGGCGCTGCAGTGAAAACAGCTCCTGCCTATTTAACCTCTCTCTCTATCGCTCAAATCCACCAACCCGAACAACTTGCTTGAAAATCTTTTCTGAACACTTTCAAATTTCACACCATCTTTCCGATAGGAAGGAGACCAAAACAGCATGAAATATTCCAACAGTGGCCTAACCAATGTCCCGTACAACCACAACATGACTGCCAAACTCCTCTACTCAACACTCTGTCCAATAAAGGAAAGTATACCAAGCGCCTTCTTCACTATCTTATCTACCTGTTACTCCACCTTGAACGAGCTATGAACCTGCACTCCAAGGTCCCTTAGTTCAGCAAAGTTCCCCAGCATCTTGCCATTAAATGTATAAATCCTGCTAAGATTTGCTTTCCCAAAATGCTGCACCTCACTTTTACCTAAATTAATCTCCATCTGCCACTTTTCAGCCCATTGGGACATCTGATCAAGATCATGTTGTAATCTGAGGTAACCCTCTTTGCTGTCCACTACAGCTCCAATTTTGGTGCCATCTGCAAACTTACTAACTCTGCCTCTTATGCTCACATCCAAATCATTTTTATAATGACGAAACGTAGTGGACCCAGCACCTGATCTTGTGGCACTCCACTGGTCACAGGCTTAGAGACTAAAATAACAGCCCTCCACAACCATTATCTGTCTTATACCTTTGAGCCAGGTCTGTATCCAAATGACTAATTCTTCCTGTATTCCGTGAGATCTAACCTTGCTAACCAGTCTCCCATTGGGGAACCTTGTGGAATGCCTTACTGAAGTCCATATACTTCATAACTACTGCTCTGCCCTGATACTGATTCTGATACTGATGCTGCCAGACTTGCTGAGCTATTTCTGTTTTTATTTCAGCCCCAATTTAATTGGTGATGATGCCGGTGTTGTTAAGTGTGTTTGAGAATAGCGGCACCCAGATGGCAGGGAGATGGGGGTATAGTGGGCAGCATGGCTGCCTTCCAAGAAGTTGGTATGGGTTCGGATCTCAGCCATCGCACGGTGGCACCTTTAAAACGATGTTCAATGGAAAACGCTGAGATGAAGTCAATGAGATCCATCTGTCAGAAGTTTTCCAACGTTTCAGGATAGGATACCAGCTGCTGTTACACTTTGAGAGCTGGCAAAACTCTGAGAGATTCTCTAAATGGTTATTTCAGCAGGGAGGATTAATCCAGGAGTGTCAGTATGGGTTTCTCAGTGAAGGTTGTACCTTGCTCAGTTTGGGAGAATTTCATTGAAGGAAAAAAAATTGATCGATGGAGAGAGTGTTTGTGATGGGGATAAAATGGATGATAGGAACCGTGCTGCATTTCCATGTCTGGAAAAACTCAGTGAGGAGAGTGTTAGGCCCTCCGATCTAAGCTGGTTCAAGCATCATTCAGGCACAACGTTGATTGGGCTTCACTGAGACAAACCCGAAACGCCGTGTGGCTGCTTTCCGTGCTGTCATCTGTCTCCAAGTCCCTGGCTCTATTTGACAGTGTGTTCAAAAAGAGAAACTGACAGGTCACATTGATCATGGTGAAAGGTAAGGACGGACTGGTGATGCCTGGCAAAGGAACCAATTGTCAATGAGGAAATAGAATTTGTGCCACAATCTGTCCAACACTGACATTAGCATTGTCCTTTTTTAGCATTGTCAGGTTAACTCAGGGAAATAAAATGCAGAATTACCGGGAATTAGAGCGAATTCAATGAAAGGTAGGGGGTGAAATTAGCCAGGTTATAGTTGCAGTCAGCCCTCACAAATACAATGTGTGTATTATTTTGTTCCGTACTGTAACAGTTGTAGCATTCTGGCCATATTGATAACAATGTTAGCTGCCAATTACACAGAGATAGGATTCTATTGAGCAGATTTGGCACAAAGTCAGAGTGAGGAAATGGTGTTCTCACTGACTCACTGATGTGAACAGATCAAATAGCACATTGTGGTTCACTGTGTGTGACAGTTTGAGAGGAACCACTCCAGCAGAGTGACACATTCCCCGCTGACAGTGTCTCGATCTTGAAAGCCCACATTTATGTGTGAACCCGAGCCAGTGCAAAGGCTGTCCCTTACATTCCAATTGATCTGCCAGTCTGAACCAAGTTAATTTCTATCACTGTTGTACAGGGCACCAAGTGCGTCTCCATACAATCCCATTCCCAATGTGGTTCAATGCTATCCGCTTCTCCCTGGGCCAGGGCAGAATCTCTTTGTTTTCTCGGCTTCTGGTTTGGGACATGGAGGTTCCATCTGTGGTCCCAAAATGACCTGACCTGCCAAGCATTTCTGAGCCAATACTGATGTCAGCAACTGCTTATGAATTGGGGCCCTGAAGTACTTGGAGATATGCTGCACTTACTGTGTCACATATAGACCTGAGCACTGAACTTTCCAAGGGATGCGTGAACGCTGCACATCCTTAAAAGAATTGTCCCAGGAATGGGGATATCAACGATGTTGATAGCTTGGAGAAGCTGGGCATTTCTGTTTCGTTTGGAAGTAATTTTATTAAATAGGTGTCCTCAAAATTGTGGGTCATCTGGCCCAATAAAATGGAGTTAAGCTAACCCCCTCCCAGAGAGGATGAAGGCAAATGGACACTCAGGTTATTGTCAAAACAGCAAATGGCAGTATGAGGCAATTCCAAAAACAAAAACATATAATACTTTGTGAGGAGCTAAAATGATCCGTCTGAGCCTGGTTTGGATCTAGATTATACCAGAACAGTATTGAGTCAGCAACTGGGAAAAGCAAATCCATGCCACGGCAGGAGGGTGACAATGAGCGGACCTGAATTTCTCCAACACAGAGATTAGCGGGGCATTAAGGAAGAGGAAAACAAGGTAGATGCTGCAAACAAAATCACATCCATCCACTAGAAAGCAATATAATCCCTTTATGTGAAGGCAGTATTATTGCAACAGCAGGCTACCTCTCTGTTCATAAAGTGCGACAATTACTGGGTTTTCCAATGAGACTGCGGCTACACATCCTTAACGTTATATGATCCGGCCTTGAAGTTCCTATTTGCATTAGTACAGAGCTCCATGATGGACAGTGAATGAACTAGTAAAGGGGCAGTGTCCCCAGCTCTGGGCCGCTGGCCCTGGCTTCAAGTTCTGTCTTTTCCATCGGTGCAGTGTTACATCTCTGAGCAGATTGATTAAAAACTGTCTCCAGACAGTTGGCAAATTGGAGGAATGCCTCCAACAACAATTAGCACAGTTTCCAATGATGATTCTTCCCTCGATGAGGTCATCGCTTACCTGTCACAATCCAATTTCAGTGAGAAACATCTTCTACCAACTGGGAATGATAAAGCTGTCATTATCAGAGCTGCAACACCAATCTCCCAGTGGATATCACACAGAATATAATGGAAACACGCAGAGAATGTAAGACCGCAGAGTTTAATGCTTGCAGATTGTGTACAACAAGAAAGGATTACCACTCTCCACTGAAAATGCATCGGCCAATTGAATTAGCCAGGAAAGGTTTCTACATGGTTCTTGCCATCATTGGTGTTCCTGGTAAGTGCTTCTAATTATTTACAATTTGTGGATGAGATCTCCCTGTTTTTCCTTGTTAATTAAGTGATTTGCATTCTCGTGTAATATTCAACGTTGCACCCACTCCATTATTGCAAGATCACACAGTTACATTTTATATTTTAAATACTGTCTAGTTTCCTTACTTTACTCCATGAATATCTTTAGTCAAATATTATGAACTCCTGAGTTGCATCTTAGATTGGAGGCTACCTTCAGGGAAGGAGTTATTGGAAATGGCAGCAAGTATAGAACTGCAATGGATCTTGGTCAGTCAGTGCAGTGGATCTCACAAATCCAGTGTTCTCACATTCCTGCGTGTATCTGTGTTTGTGCAGTTGTATTGATAGTTGTATTTCCTCCTTCTTACTTTAGGGAGCACTACAGTAAAAGGGTTTTGAGCTGGTTAATCTTCTTTATATCGTGTGGGTTTCAGATTCTGTTAGCTCTAACGGTTGAATGTTCAGAATCCGCTGTCGGCTTGGGTAACTGTTGAGGAGCACGGATTGACCGTTCCAATTATGGGAGTGATGACGATTTGAGAAATAATTTCCTTCTTATAGAGTCATGCAGCACAGAAACTGCCCCTTTGTCAATTCCTCAATACCGACCAGATATCGCAAATTATCCTAGTCCCATTTGCCAGCATTTCTCCCACATCCTTCTAAATCCTTCCTGTTCATATACCCATGCCTTTTAAATATTTTAATTTTACCCACCTTCACCACTTCCTCTCGCAGCTCGTTCCATCCATGTCTCGGTTCAAAGCTGTAATCTGCAGTGGGGCCTGCTGTTTGTGGATGGAGGGTATCCCTATGAGGACAGACAAGTGCAACGGTCAGGTGTACACTCTTGGATTCCAAAATGCAGGATCTAACTAGAATTAAAAATAATTCCCTAGATCCCTCTAACTTGTTAAACATTGGGTTTTCATTACATTTTTCATTACACTTCCCTGCCCCACCTGCAAGTAGTTTTTGTTTTTATTAAGTACAGAGCGACACACTGAGGATGACTTTCCTTTCTGACCATGGCTATCCACTGAACTGTAAAATATACAATAAACCTGAGCATTCCTTAAACCCACAGAGGCCTTGGCCCACTCTCACTGAGAGCAGCAAATCATTTTCTGTCAAATGACCTCGAAAATTTCTCAAAGCTTCCCTCTGAATAGACAGAGAGCACAGACTTTTAAGTAAATCCATTTTAGAGCAGTGGGATGAATTGAAGAAGGAAATAGGGAGGTTACACTGCCACAATGTTCCATGAAAGATAAAAGGTGGTGCTCGGAAATGCTGTGAGCTCTGCATATTAGGGATTTCCAGGATAAGTTCACTGGTAAGACAGAAATTGCTGGAAATAGGAATTCACTCCATGAATATGAGCTGATGCACTTGGCAGCATACAACACGCAAGGGGTATATTATGACTGGTAAAAACCTGGGAAGCAACGAATCAGAGGGATCTTGGTGCACATGGAGATCTTAAGGTAGCAGGAAAAGTCGATGAAATGGTTAAGAAGATATCAGATACGTTTTTGCCTTTGAAAGCCAAGGCGTAGAGGTTATGAGCAGGGAAAATATGTTGGCACTGTGTAAAATGTTGGCTAGACCACAGCTAGAATGTTGTATGCAGTTCTGGAATCTACATGAACGGGAGTATTGTGATTGCCCTGAAGAGTGTGGAGAGTTTCCAGGATCACTCCAAGTTTATCATGTTTTCGGCACGAGGAGAGATTGGATAGACTGGGATTGTTTTTCACGGAACAGCTGAGATTGTTGGGGGACATCATTTAAATGTATAATATTATAAGAGTCATATATAGTAGAGAAGGAAATGTGTTTCCCCTTTGTGCTCAGGTCAATGACCAGGGGCATAGATGCATGGGGTTTGAGTTTTCCACCCGAAGTGTTGTGAAATGTGGAACTTACTTCCTGTCAGGCTAGTAGAAGCAGATCCCCTGATAGCATAGAACTGTTAAAATGTACACTTGGACTGCCAGGGTTACGGACCTAATGCTGCAAAACTGGATGAGAATTCTGAGGCAATTGCATTTGACCATCGTGGATTCTATCGGGCAAAGTGCATTTTCTTTCTGTGCTCTAAATCTCTATGTCTCCAAGCCTTCTCCAACTCCCAGCTGGACCATTGTATTTTCAACCAAGAGCCATTGACTCCAACAATGATCCTGACTGCAACTATCCCAAATTCTGTTACTTTTTGGGATATCTTTTTGTTTTTGCAGCATCTCTGCCATTTCAGCAACTTTCCCAGTGATGCAGCATTCCATGTCAGTACCTTTGAAATTGCAGCAACACCACCCCCCACTCCGCCCGCCCCCCCCCCCCCCCAACATTATTGAGCAAGTCGTCCTCAGGCATTTCGCACTGTTCAGCTATAGACACCATGCAATGTATCTTGCCTCACAAAGTATTCCACTGGCTCTGCTGATAGACAGGGTTACTCTTCCATAATCTCTGTTGTTTACGTTTATTTCTAAATCCTGATTTAATTTGATATCATTTATTCTTATATTGTCACGTTTACCTCTGTACTGTGGGAAAAAAACTTGTTCTGTTTGCAGTGAAGTGAATGTTCCATGGAAAGACACAAAGGCCATCGGGTGATTGAACAGAGTGACGGATACAGAGTTACAGCTGCAAGGAAGGTGCACAAGAAGCAAGATCAACATGAGGTTGAAAATTTGAGGGCTCCATTACGAATTCAAATACCAGTGGGGAAGAATCTCGTCTTGAACATATCGTTCTCTGTGTTTATGGTTTTGTATCTCCTGACTGACGGAAGCAATTGGAGGAGAGTTAACCGGGGTGGGAGGATCTTTAATGGTGTTGGCTGGCTTTCTGCGGCAACAAGAAATGGACATTCAGTCAATGGGTGGAAGGTTGGCTTGTGTCTGATCTGGCCTGTGTTCACAACTCTCTGTAGTTTCTTACAGTCCTGGGTAGAGCAGTAGTAGAGCACTTGGTACATTTCTGTTTGAGTACATGAGTTTTATTCCCTCTTACTTCCTTTAATCTACTCTTAAAGGACCATACAAACAAATGTAGGTGGGACTGAAACTAATGTTCACTTTTTTCTATGTAGGTACCTATCCACAAAAAATTCTTCTGTAACATTGAAGTTACCGTGTATGACTGGACAGTTTATTTTGCTGAAGGTGCCCTGTGGATCCGCCCGAGCATCTCCACAACACCCAGTTTAACTCGACATTCTCCCTTTGTCTTTACATTTTAAACGGAATGGTGAACAGCATATTAATACTTCTTTAAAAAACTTGCAGGAATCCATATTGAAAGTAAAGATTCCTGCGTCAATACACTGCAATTATCTTCATGGATGTTATGTGTTGATAATTGAGGAGAATTAATACAGCTTTTCTTGGGTTGTCAGTGGTATTTTGTTATTGCTACCTCTATCTCTGTGCATTCACAATGTTGATTCAACCAACAGAATCTGCCCCTCATTCTCAATCATATTTTCAGATGGTTGGGGTTCGTGCTTGACCAGATTTACAACGATCCCACATCCCTCATCTTTCAAATGCTTGCACATGAAGCATTTACCTCCACTGGAAATAACACTTTAACAGCATTTATTATTATTGACTAGAATCATCATCCCTTTGTAATTGAAGAGCTTCTGCCCTCAAACTGATCATAAAAAAGCTTTCCTCTACCTCTTCAATGTCCCTTTCCTCCTTCATAACAACTGATTTATGTCTGCCCTTTTTTGATATTTCGCAGCTGTGATGATGTTTTCCCCCCTCATAAATTAATCATTTGGCACACTGTACAGAGTCACATCACTTTTCAGAAGGTAGTGAATGGCCTCGGAAAGAGAGGCGTGCATGCGCATGCACACACACACACACACACACACACACACACACACACACACACACACACACACACACACACAGACTCAGAAAGAGAGGGGCACACACGTACATAAGGAATGAAAAGAAAAGAGTGGTCAAACTTTAAGTATTTCCCTATCATGTGGATTTGTCCAATTCTCTGATCATATTATCCAGCTGTGTTGAAATTCACCCTTCTAAATCTTTCATGTTTTGGAGGCACTTTTATGACTGGTATCCTGCATTCCATCTGCTGTTCACCAGCTGCTTGTTTCTATTCAAGCGAGAGATTGGCAAGTTACAGGTTTACAGTTTACATCTCAATTCTTTTACCTACTGCCTGACCTTATATTGTTGTCATGGCAACAATACAGATCTATTGTAAACTTATACAGAAAAGAGTGTTCAATATCATTAAGTTATTTTTCTGTTATTCTTCTGATCGTGAATTTCGTGGCGATTATCATTTTGTCCCAGGGAAAGTGTGGCCTTTCTACGTGCACAACACGTTATCTTGTGGCCATGGCAGCAGCAGATCTACAGGTCATTATCAGTGAGGTCATACTGAGGCAACTTCGTTTTTATTATTACCCATTATGTTTCCTGGGAATCACTCCTGTGTGCAGTGTTATAAATGTCCTGATCCGTGCAACCATAGATTGTGCTGTCTGGTTCACCGTTGCATTTACCTTCGATCGGTTTGTCAGCTTTTGTTGCCACAAACTGAAAACTAAATATTGCACTGGGAAAAACGCATCTGCATTTCTCTCAATAACCGGGATTCTGCTTTGTTTAAAAAATGTGCCTTGGTATTTTACATTTGAGCCCAGAAAGATAATCAGGAACATGCCATTTTTCAGCTGGAATAAGAGAAGCTACTACACTGACTCTCGCTGGATTGGATTCCGCTCATTTGCTGTGGTTCTAACCCCATTGGTGCCATTCTTTTTCATTGTGTTCCTCAATGTTCTGACAATCGCACGCATTTTATTTAAGTCAAGTCAGGTCTGTAAGGGACTGAGGGGTCAGAATAAGGAAGGGAAGCAGGTTGACCCCGAGATGAAGAATAGGACTACGGCAGTGATTTTACTCTCCGTTATATCTGGAAATTCCATCATTCTCTGGCTATTATATGTTTTACATATCATTCGTGTCCCAGGTCAGTTAAATAAGTATGACTATGACATCTTTAAACAAGTTGGATACATGCTGCGCAATATAAGCTGCTGCACAAACACCCTTATTTATATGGCAACTCTGTCCAAGTTCAGAGCTCAGTTCAAAAGAGCTGTGAAATACCCAGTTTCCAGAGTTGTTGAAGTAATCACTGCATAAATTTGAACAAAGCTCAAAATCCCATGGGTGATGGACACGAAATGACCATGGAGGAACAAAGGGAACAGTTTTAGAGATGCAAATCTGTCCGAGAGATCAGAGACAATAGAATATTTAGCAGACATCAAGAGAACTGAAAGAAGATGAAGATAAGGACACAGGTTTCCCATTCAGAGAGAAGAGGTACTATTTCTGTCCTGGAAGAGGGTGACTGGACCCGAAACTGTAACTCTGATTTAGCTCCTACAGATACTGCCAAACCTGCGGAGTCTTTGCAACAATTCCTGTTTTGTTTTGGTTTAACATTTTGGGGACCAGTGTAAATGAACTGGAGACACTGCACAGACCAAAGGTCAGTGGATCAAGAGACAAAGCCATGATTTGTCCAAGATAACAAGGTGGAAAATAGCAGGAGCAGGGTCTCTGATCCTTTTGGTATCAGAGGAAGTGATCCAGGGTGTCGACTCCAGCTCTGTTTTTTCAGGTCTCAACTCTTTCCATCCGAGAAAACAAGCAACATTTCTGTTTTCAAAATGAAAATCTGTGTAGATGCTGGAATGCCTCTTATGTTCATAAAACCATCCATATTATTTATATAATTCGGATTCTCACTCCAGTAGCTGGTGCGGGTGATATTCTTTTCTCTAACTGCCTATTGAGAATGCTTGGGTGATTGGGAGGTTGGGGAGATGGGGGGTGGGGGAGTTGGTAATCTAGACAGATTATTTGTGGAGATGATTGTTAACATTAAGTATCTCAGTCCAAGGAACCTGTCTAAAGGATTGGGAGAAAAGCTGGAAACAGTTCCAGGAACTGAGTCTGCATTCAGCACAGGGGCCAATGTCATCGCTTGGCTTGACAGCAGATCACATACTGCACACCTTCCCGGGAATTGTCTCAGAAAGTTCCCAATCTCAGTTTTAAATCCGAACTTTTGGATAACTTCGAACTAGGTCTCAGCATCAAGTGTGTTTGTGTGTGTTTAATTACTGCATCAATCCACATGCTGTTTAAATCTTCCTATATCAGATTAAAATGGGATCATGATCAGATGGGCCAATGGCCTGAGAAGTGGCAGATGGAGTTTAATTTAGATAAATGTGAGGTGCTGCATTTTGGGAAAGCAAATTAGAGCAGGACTTATACACCTTTTTTGTAAATATATTTGTTCGAATTTTTTTAACTTTACAAACGTAAAAAAATATTGAAAAATACAATCAATAAGAAATATCAGTATAAAGAGAAAAAAACACAAATTACAACTACTGTCTACTAACATACAAAACAATCCCTAACATTGCAAAACAACACCAATATATATGTAAATAACTAATATATCAAAACAAAGAAAGAAAAGCAAAATAAAACACAAAAGAACCTCAAAATACAGAACAGCTATGCTCAGCACAAAGCTCCCAAACAAATGAACGGTGGCATTGTATATATACCCGTATTAACTCAGGAGATCCCCCTGCAGGGCCCAGGGGTTGACAAACCTGCCATCCTGGTTAAACAAACGCTCTAGTTAAGATAACTGACAAGTCTATATCCAAATAACTCAAGTAGGGCTGCCATGTCTTATACAATGTATGTTGTGTGGTGCACCATGTTTGTATAAACGTTCAAGGGAATGTGCTCCATAATTAATTTCTGCCATCCCAGCAATCCCAGCGGGCTCTCAGACACCCAGTTCATCAGAATATTCCTCCGTGCACAGTATGCAAGAATATTAAATAGTTTCTTCACATGCCCGTCTAAAGATAGTAAATTTGATAGACCAAAGAAAAGAAATATCGGGTCTACGTTAACTCCAGTCCTCAATAACCTCCCTATCTCTCCCGCCACTACATGTCAATAATCACAGAGCCGGTGGCATATCCAGAAACAGTGGGCAAGAGTACATTTACTTATCTTACGGACTGTCTGGTGAAGTTTAAAAAAATGGGGCATCTCCAATATGCCCCATTTTTTAAAACTTCACCAGACAGTCCGACGCTAGATGAACGCTGGGCAGAACTTTTAACTGCATCGTGCACTTCTTTTTACAGATTGAGATCTTTTGAGCATTCTCCCTTATGTTCTCCCATGTTTCAGAAGAGATCTCTACTCCTAGCTCTTGCTCCCAGACCTGTAGCTTAGTCACCGCAGGCCGCACAAAACCTGCAGCTTCAGTGGCTTTCAACCATGTCTCAAGTAGATGCTGCCGTTCCCCCTTCTCTCATTTCCAGTTCGCCGAATAGGAAATAGCTAATACCCCATCAAAGGCCTTAGCGGTCTCCCACAGCATAGATGGACGTCTAGCCATGCCTGAGTTGATAGTCAATAATTCCTGAAACTCCTTCAAAACATATTCCACAAATTTGGAATCCTTAAGGAGAAAAGGTTCCAAACGCCAGTGCCACAAACATCGCCCTTCATACTTGGCGTTAATCTTCAAATATACTGCCCCATTATCAGAGATACCTATATTCACAATTTTACAACCCATAATCGAATCCAAAGGGGCCAAGGCAGCCAGAAAGAG
Organism: Chiloscyllium plagiosum; assembly: GCF_004010195.1. Taxonomy (NCBI): domain Eukaryota; kingdom Metazoa; phylum Chordata; class Chondrichthyes; order Orectolobiformes; family Hemiscylliidae; genus Chiloscyllium; species Chiloscyllium plagiosum. The sequence goes on from NC_057717.1 coordinate 18,931,828, forward strand.
ATCAATCCTCGTGTGACATTTATGTGGGTTTGAAAACAAAGGTGAAGTCCCTGCCGATCGGGTGAAGACATTTCCAAATATCCACCAGCCCCAACTCCTCGCATAAGTCAACCACTTGCTTGGCCTGTGAAGAAATAGATAGGGGCCCACAAGGCATCCGGTCCACTGTTGGATCCAAAAGATACTTAAAATGCCCCCCATCCCCCCATACTAATATGCCGTGTTCCAAAGGCACTTAGTTTAGAGAAAGCACAAATCAAAAATTTAAGAGGATGCGCTGGAGGACAGTAGACATTTAAAATGCCATATTCCTCCCCATGTATCAAGGCCTCTAGTATCACAAACCATCCCTGGTCATCTTTCACCTGCTCTAATAATGTGAACGGAAGATTTTTCTGGATAGGTACCGCCACTCCCCTACTTTTAGTGGTAAAGGATGAAAAACAAAACCCGGTCATAACCCCCCTGTTGTAATGTCAGGTGTTGTCCATCATCAAGATATGGCAACAAAGCGATATCAACCCTTTCCATTTTAGGGCTAGAGAACACCTTTAGTTATTTTTAACAGGCTAATGACTTACCTTGATATTCCAGATACACTATTTAATAAGACACTTAGCCGTATCCCCTTTCAGTGACCCTTGTACCGCTTGGAGGGAGAACCTTGCTTACAAAGTAAATAAAGACTCATAGAGTCAAATAATTATGTGTACAAAAACTACTCTATCATAACTACAAAAAAACTATTACTACCAAAAAAAACTACAAAGGAAACCAACCATCAAACACCAAATGGACGACTCTTCCCCCCAATCTATAGGGGGCACTCACCCTGCTCATCCACTCCTTCACAGCTCCTTCAAGCCCAGACTGTGCCCCAGTCTTGGGCGAGAGAAACAAGACAAGGAGATGATGCTTAAATCAACATTACAGAAGACAAAGTCAGGATGAGCACTTCCCGCATCCTCTGCATCATGTCACCCCAACTTGTGACTAAAAGAGAAACAGAAAAAACAATAACAGGAGGGAGACAACAAAGAATATCCACACAGTTTCCTGTTATAACATCGAGTTATTAAAACAAAAAGGAACAACACAGTCCAAGTTTATTTTTTCCAAAATAAATTATTAGGGAGAAAGAAAGAGGAAAAAAAGAAGGGAAAACACAGGGAAAGAAGGAAACCAACATTAACCGTGTTCTTCAGGCCAGTCCGTGTAGTTTAATGTGTCTACAAAGTTTTTAACTTTATCGCTGAGTCAAATATATAAACTGAGAGTACTTGGCTGAAACGGAGCACTGTGGGGTACGTCATGGAGGACAGGATGCTCAGGTTCCTCAGCCTCTTTTTAACTTCATCAAAGGACATCCTCTTTCGAGTTAAAGCTGCAGAGAAATCCTGGAAGAACATGATTTTTGACCCCTGGTACAGCAGCTCATGTGGATCTTTTCCCAGGGATCTGCAAGCCTCTCTCACTTTTTGCTTGTCCTGATATGAGTGGAAGTGCACTAGGGCCGAGTGGGGGCGCTGCACCGGCCCTGACCTATGCACTGTAACCCGATACACCCTTTCAATCTGCAGCCTGCTGGACTCGACGGAAGGCCCGAAAACTTGGGCAGCCAGCTTTCAAAGAAGCTGACTGGCTGCTAACCTGCCTCACCTTCAGGGAGCCCGACAATTCGGAGATTTATCCTCCCACCTCGATTTTCGAGGACGTCGATATGGTCTCACAAGGCCCGCACCTCTCGCTCCAGCACCTGGATCCTACGGGATGAGGACTCCATCGCAGCGTCTGAGGCCTTAGTTCGACCTTCCACCTCGGGGAGGGGGGGGGGGAAGGGTGGGATGGTCAGGAGAGGCTGTTCTGGCTGCCGCTGCAGTCTCTGGCGTGGTAGATGTTGCAAGGGTGTGTCCTCCCTGCTGCTGTTTGCTTACTCCATTTCTCTTTCGCATCCTTCCCACTCCCAAATATTAACAAATATGTGTTCTGTAAGGTTTTAAACTAATAATTCCACCACCTAAGTTGGCCAGGGATGGCAAAAAACACCAGTATGCCTTGGCTGTTAGGCAGGCAGAGCTGTCCACAGCAGTTCGACAGAATCGCCGCCATCTTGCCTAGTCCTAAAATATTATTTTAATGTAAATCACAGGTACCACGTTATCCGAGGGCAGTGTTTTTCGAGCAGTAAGACTGTGCTTCTTTCTCGGTGTGTGGATTGTTAAAGTGCAGTGATAGCCTTTGGGAGAGTGATGTCCTCTTCCTGTCGGACGTGGGAGATTTGGGATAGTTTCCATGTAGCTGGAAATGATGTTTCTACAAAGTATATCTTATTGCATATCCTATCACATTGCCTACTTTGTCGGTTGGAGCGACCGTTAGAGGCAATGAGGAATTTACAGGAGCTACGGGGTGTGATGGATGACAGTTGCAGGGAGGGAGATAACCCAAAGATGCAGTCAGCTAGATGGGGGACCTCCAGGAAAGGTAGGAGAGGGATGTAGGTCATACAGAACCCTCCTGTAGAAATCCCCACCTCAAACAAGTATACTGATTTATACTGTACACAAACGTGAGAGAGAGAATGTATGCGAATGCAAGACAGAGAGAGTGTATGAATGCAATAAAGAAAGAGTGTGCGACTACAAGCGAGAGAGAGTTTACGTGAATGCGAGAGAGAGAATTTAAGCAAACACGAGAGTGTATGCGAATGCAAGATAGAGAGATTACGGGAATGCGAGAGAGTGTGTGCAAATGCGAGAGGAAGTGAGTGTGTGTACGAGAGAGAGTATGTGCACAAGGCTAAGAGTGTGTGCATGTCTGAGAGAATATGTGTGTTTGTGAGAGTGTACGCATGAAAGCAAGAGTGTGCATATCCAAGAGAGAGAGTGCATGTGTATCAACAGAGAGTGTGTGGGTGTGCACAAGGGAGTGTGTCTTCGAGAGAGACTGTCTGTGTGTGTGAGAGAGAGAGTGCACAAGACCTAGAAAGAGTGTGTGGGTGAGAGAGAAAGATAGCATGTGAGAGCAAGAGAGTGCGCGTGTGAGAAAAAAGACAATGCCTGCTTGCGAGAGACTGCTTGAAAGAGAGTGCATGACAGTGAGAGAGAGAGTGCTTGCGAGAGAGAGAAAGGGAGAGTGTGTGCATGAGAGAGGAGAGTGCATGCTTGAAGGAAGAGTGTCCCTATGCAAGAGAGACAGAGTGGATGTATGCACAAGAGAAGGAGAGTATGAGTATGCAAGAGAGAGAGTTTGTGTGCGTGCATGTGAGAGAGATGGAGTATGTGTGAGAGGGAGATAGAGTGGGTGTAAGAGAGAGAGAGAAATTGCATGTGAGAGACAGGAAGTGTGTGCCTGCTTGAAAGAGTGCATGCATGTGAGACAGACTGTGCACATGCAAGAGATAGAGTGCATGCGAGAGACAGACTTTGTGTGAGAGATAGAAGGCCTCTGGAAGAGAGAACGTGCCCATGTGCAAAAGAGAGAGAATGTGTGAGCGAGATTGAGTGTGTACATGTGAAATTGAGCATGTGCGAGAGAGAGAGTGTGTGCATGCACAAAGAGACACAAAGTGTACGTGTGTGAGACAGAGAATGTGCATGTGTGAGAGAAAGAGAGTGTGTGCCTCTGAGAATGAGCATATGAGAGCAAGTGTGCATGCATGAGAGAGTTTGTGTGTGCAAGAGAGAGAGTGTGTGCATGCCAGAGAGAGTGTGTGTGTTAGCGTGTGTAAGAGGAGGAGTTTTGGAGACAGTATGTGTGTGATAGGGTGAGTATATGAAGGGTATATGTGGGAGAGTATGAGACTGTGTATGTATGCGCGCGTGTGCATGAATGTATGAGACAGACAGTGAGTGGGAGGGTGTAAGCATATGTGTGATCATGGTAGTGTGTATGAAACTGTGCATACGTCTGTAAGAGTGAGAGTCTTGAATTGACAGTGACTGTGTGTGAAAGTGCGTGCACATCAGTGTGGATATTTGCATGCACATGTGTGAGAGTGAGTGTCTGTGAAGAACAGATTGTGGCATGCTAGGGTGTGTGTGTGCGTGTATACACTTGTGAGAGAACGAGTGAATGAGAGAGAGGGACAGTGTGTGGTTTGTGAATCATATCTGGGTCAGGTACATAACACATGGTTTACACACAATTACATTGTGGAGTGACAGCATTGACACTGAAACTGTGCACTCAGATAGACACAGGCATGATCTCTCTCTCTCTCTCTCTCTCTCTCTCACTCACTCACTTACTCACTCACTCACTCACTCTCACTCTCTCTCACACACACACAAAAACACACAAACATACACTTCTGTGACAACACTTGAGCTCAGACCCTCACTGACTCTCCCCCCTGACAAAACCTGTGTACGATCCCAATGAAATCCCAGTACTGTACTGGGGCGAGTTTGAGTTTGGGAAATCCCAGTACTGTACTGGGGCGAGTTTGAGTTTGGGGGTGTGGAGGAGTGAGGGCGAGGGGATAAAGAGGGGATATTGTGGGTGTTGAGGGGAAGGCATATGATTAAGGTTTTACACTTTCAAATTCTGCTGATATATTTGAGAAGGGGAAAAGAAATAAGATATTGAAAGTCAAGTTAGAAATGGCTGCATGTAGAGCCGGGCAGGGAGGGAGAGACAGCGACACAGAGACAGAGGGAGAGGGAGAGAGAGAGACAGAGGTAGAGCAAGAGAGAGACAGAGATTGAGGGAGAAACAGACGACAGATCGGAACAGAGACAGAGTTTGATTCTGGGAACCACATGTACAGCAGGAAAACCCCGAGAGACCTTCAGCAAATAACTCCCTCTCTTCCCAGCGCTGTGTGGGTCAGAGTATCTACAGTCAGGCTCTAAGACAATCATGTGGGACCAATGTTTAATATTTTCAAACTGCACTGACATAACTAACGAGACTTAAAAAGAGTTTAACAAATTAGGAATGGGAACACTTTGCTGCCCTCGAATTAAGATCTCAGTGGGCAGCAAGATCCAACAAGGCTCCTATCCTGGGACGGGGTGTCTGTCTCTGTCCAGTTTTCTTTTGTTGAGTTTTCAAACAAGTAAAACCGTCACACACGCTACAAGGTGAGCCGTCATTATTTAAAGTGGGGGTTGGGATAAAGTTTACAGTGTACAAGATTACATCTGACAGAGAAAGAGATAAATGTCAGAGATGAAGAGAGAGTGAGAGGAGGAATAGAGTGTGAGAGAGAGGGAGAAAAAGGGGAAACAGAGAGAGAGTGAGGGGACAAATAGAGAAGAAAGGGGGAAATATTTGGAATTTGTCAAACAGTAGGATTGGTCTCTCTCTGTCATCCTGGAGACAGAAACAAACCCTTAACCAGCGTCAGTGACACACACGATCTGTCTGTGGCCACACTGCTGCTTGTGGGGTCTTGCTGTGCATGGTTATTCATGTTTCTAGCTTCTGGTCAACTGCTTGATGGTGATTTCTTTGTATTTGGATGTTGCTGTGATGTTATGCAATGCCTTAATTATTCAATAATTAAACTGAACCAGCATCACAGGGTAAAGCGAGAGATTGTGGTGGGATCTTGCAGTGCTTTTTAGATTAGATTAGATTAGATTACTTTACAGTGTGGAAACAGGCCCTTCGGCCTAACAAGTCCACACCGACCCGCCGAAGCGTAACCCACCCATACCCCTACATTTACCCCTTACCTAACACTACGGGCAATTTAGCATGGCCAATTCACCTGACCTGCACATCTTTGGACTGTGGGAGGAAACCGGAGCACCCGGAGGAAACACACAGACACGGGGAGAACGTGCAAACTCCACACAGTCAGTCGCCTGAGGCGGGAATTGAACCCGGGTCTCTGGCGCTGCGAGGCAGCAGTGCTAACCACTGTGCCACCGTGCCGCTGCTTTATTTTACATCATATCAATTCTCATTTCTCTCTCAGGCTGTTCCCCACCCGAGGAGGTGGGGGAGATTAGACCCAGGAGCTGTAACGCGGGACGGTGCAGAAACAGAAAGGAACAAATCTAATCTCCTGTGAGGAATCGTCAGACAAGAGCTGGACCCAGAGAGAGAGAATAATCAGAAACTGTCCTGTCTCCTCATTTAAACACACGCAAACGGGGAAAAGAATTGTGAGGTTCAGTACGTCTCTGGCATTTTTGCCACAAGGGGCGAGTTCTGGGCTGGGGGGACAAAGGGACAAAAAAGATGGAGAGGGAGCTGCTGCACAGTCTGATCCCACAGATGTCACTCCCTCCCTTTCTCACTACAGCTCTATCTCTACCTCTGTGGTCCCATCTCTGTCTCTCTGTTTTCCCACATCTTTCCTTCAATTCCCCATCCTTCCCATCTCTACCCTGATCACATTCCCCAACAGTTTCCCTTTCTACAACTCTCTGGATCCTCTCTCTTTGCCAGAACTGTTGCAATTGTTGGGGAGCAAAAGTCAGGGTGGGGGTGGGCACGGCAAAGGCAGTCAGACGTAAAGAGAGAGAGAGTGAGAAACATAGAATAGAGAGAAACAGACTCAGAGAGAGATAGACACAGAGTCAGAGAGAGATATACAGTGAGAGAGAGAGGGAGAGGAGGAGCATTAGAGAGACACAGAGTCAGAGAGAGAGACAGACAGACCGAGATAGAAATGGGTTATGAAGCAGAGACAACCCTGAGATAACAGCAAATTGGTTAAGCCACTGTTGGAACACTGCATCCAATTCTGGTCTCCTTTCTATTGGAAAGGTGTTGTGAAACTTGACAGGGTTCAGAAAAGATATACAAGGATGTTGCCAGGGTTGGAAGGTTTGAGCTATAGGGAGAAGTTAAATTAGATTAGATTACTTACAGTGTGGAAACAGGCCCTGTGGCCCAACCAGCCCTCTGGTGAGGAACCCATCCCCCTACATTTACCCCTTCACCTAACACAATGGACAATTTATAATGGCCAACTCACCTAACCTGCACATTTTTGGACTGTGGGAAGAAACTGGAGCACCCGGAGGAAACTCATACAGACACGGGGAGATTGTGCAAACTCCACACAGACAGTTGCCTGACGGCGGGAATTGAACCTGGGTCTCTGGCGCTATGCGGTAGCAATGTTAACCACTGTGCCACCGTGCCACCTATGTTGAATAGGCTGGGGCTGTTTTTCTTGGAATGTCAGAGGCTGAGGGGTTACCTTATAAAGGTTTACAAAATCATGAGGGGCATGGATAGGATAAATAGATAACGTATTTTCCCTGGCGTGGGGTAGTCTATAACTAGAGGGCATAGGTTTAGGGTGAGAGGGGAAAGACATAAAAGAGACCTAAGGAGCAACTATTTCACACAAAGGGTGGTAGATGTATGGAATGAGCTGCCAGAGGAAGTGGTGGAGGCTGGTAGAATTGCAACATTTAGAAGGTATCTGGATGGGTATATGAATAGGAAGAGTTTGTGTATTATGACAAGGACTAGTGTTTGCCACAAATAAAACGAAAGGCTCAACTGTTCTCTTTATAATGGTTCTCTGTACTGTGTGGCATAGACAATGACTGCTGTTCTCTATGACAAAGGCATGGACTGATGTTCTCTACAGTAAGGCACAGATTGTTTTTCTCTATAAAAATGAAAGGGACTGCTTTTGTTTGACAAAAAGGAGAAATACTGCTCGTCTCTATAAAAATGACAGGGCTTGATGTTTACTCTCATCAGCACAGGGACTGCTGTTCTCTGCAATAATACAGGGACTGCTCTTCACTAATAAACAGAGACTGCTATTTACAACAATGAACTCTGAGACCACTGTTCTCCACAATATACACAGTGACGACTGCCCCGGTGGCTCAGTGGTTAGCATGCTGCCTCAGAGCACCAGGATCCCAGGTTTGATTTCGGCTTCGGGGGACTGTCTGTGTGGAGTTTGCACATTCTCCCTGTGTCTGCATGGGTTTCCTGCGGGTGCTCCGGTTTCCTCCCACAATCCCAGGTAAATAGTGCGTTGAAGAAGGCATATGGCGTATTGGCTTTTATTGGTAGAGGAATTGAGTTCCGGAGTTCTGAGGTCATGTTGCAGTTGTATAAGACTCTGGTGCGGCCGCATCTGGAGTATTGTGTGCAGTTTTGGTCCCCATACTATAGGAAGGATGTGGAGGCACTGGAAAGGGTGCAGAGGAGATTTACCAGGATGTTGCCTGGTATGGTAGAAAGATCGTATGAGAAAGGCTGAGGCACTTGGCGTTGTTTTCATTGGAGAAAAGAAGGTTTAGGGGTGACTTGATAGAGGTGTACAACATGATTAGGGGTTTAGATAGGGTCGACAGTGAAATCTTTTTTCCACGTATGGAGTCAGCTATTACAAGGGGGCATAGCTTTAAATTAAGGGGGGGTAGGTATAGGACAGATGTTAGGGGTAGGTTCTTTACTCAGCGAGTCGTGAGTTCATGGAATGCCCTGCCAGTAGCAGTGGTGGACTCTCCCTCATTATGGGCATTTAAGCGAGCATTGGATAGGCATATGGATGATAGTGGGCTAGTGTAGATTAGGTGGGCTTGGATCAGCGCAACATCGAGGGCCAAAGGGCCTGTACTGCGCTGTATTCTCCTATGTTCTATGTTCTAT
>NC_057717.1:18942888-18978113 GCF_004010195.1 Chiloscyllium plagiosum
CAAGAGACCACCACACTGGGCAGCTGAGAGACCATCACACCGAGCGACTGAGAGACCACCACACCAGGCAACTGAGAGACCACCACACTGGGCGATTGAGAGATCATCACACCGGGACAGCTGTTCACTACAACATACACCAAGACAACTGTTCACTACGATATACACCAGGACAGCTGTTCATTACAATATACACTGGGACAGCTGTTCTCTACAATATACACCAGGACAGCTGTTCTCTACAGTATATACCGGGACAGCTGTTCACTACAATATACACCGAGACAGCTTTTCTCTACAATAAACACAGACACCACAGAAACTGCCATTCTCTACACGTGAACTGCTGTTCTCTGTAATGCAGTTCTGTTTCATGTACATCGATACAGATGTTCAGTGCAAAATACACAGGGACTGCTGCTTTGTCTAATATTTCCCGGAACTGCTGTTGTCAGTAATGAAAACAATGACTGCTGTTTGATATAATATACACAGGTACTGCTATTCTCTGTCATATGCATAGGGACTTCTGGTTCATATCCTCAGAAATTTCTGTTAAGCATAGCATACACAAGGACTGCTGTTCACTGCAATATAGACAGTAAGTGCTACTCTCGAAACTCCCACAATGCAGACCCGGTGATGGTGTAGTGATGTTATCGAAACATTGTTAATCCAGAGACCCAGGTTCAAATACTGCCATGGCAGATGGTGGAATTTGAATTGAATAACAAAGTCTATAAACAAGAGAGTAATAGTGACCATGAATCCATTGCCAATTGCAGGAAAAACCCACCTTGTTCACGAATGCCTTTTAGGGAAGGAACCTGCCATCTTAAGCTGGTCTGACCTCCATGTTCCTCCAGCCCCCACAGCAACGTGGTTGACTCTGAACTGCTCTTTGTGCCATTAGGGATGGGTAATAAACACATGCCTAGCCAGCAACACCCTCGTCCCACAAATGAATAAATAAAGGGAATATTTCCCAAGCTGGAACAGAAACGATGGGCCAAAATGCCTCCTTCTGCACTCTAACACAACTGTGACGACTACTTGAGGTCTTGTGTGATGTAAATGGTTAAATCTATATGGAATAATTTTGTTGTTGAGCATGAAACTGGTTGTTTTTTTCTGTGTATCTGAATTTAGCAGCAAACTCAGCAGTATTTCTGCAATGTTGGTGATTTATTAAAAGACAGGTTTCAAAGTTGAGGTGTACAGTGTGTGGGAAATAGAACCCACTCACTTCAATAATTTCAGTCAGAGACAAGGTCTGAAGCAGCAGTATAGTTTATTATACACTTGCATGCGAGGTGTCTAAAGTAGACACACAGAGTTTAGCAAGTACATATCTTATATAGAATTCATTTCTCTTTCCCTCCTCCTATTGCTCCTCCCCGTTTACATCTCCCACTACACAGCTGTTTATCTCTGGCTTCATCCGGCCTTGTAAATAACAAAATTTATGTCCTGCTTGGCCATCTCACCATGTCCCTCTGTGGTCCATTGTTAAATATCTTCTTCCACTGCCATCTGCTTCCTTGCTAGCTCAAGCAATATTTCCCACCATTCTTTGCCCATACTGAGCCTTATGACCTCTTGATTTTGGTCTTTTTTGGTTTTGCAGAAGCGGGAAACAGAAGCTTGTAACTGTTTGTACAAGCATATCTAACTTAACCCACACCCCCTCCCCTCATAGTACCTTATCTATTTGCCTGTAACATCTACCATTATTTGCAGGCACGTTTCATTCTTGTATGCACATCTTAGATAATACAAAAACAATTATATATTTCCTTCACATAATTTTCATTCTTGTTAACTTCGCTCTTGGTTACAGTCATAGGGTCATAGAGACGTACAGCATGGAAACAGACCCTTCGGTCCAACCCGTCCATGCCAACCAGATATTCCAACCCAATCTAGTCCCACCTGCCAGCACCCGGATCATGTCCCTCCAAACCCTTCCTATTCATATATCCATCCAAATGACTCTTAAAATGTTGCAATTCTACCAGCCTCCACCACATCCCCTGGCAGCTCATTCCATACACGTGCCACCCTCTGCGTGAAAACGTTGCCCCTCAGGTCTCTTTGATATCTTTCCCCTCTCATTCTAAATCTATGCCCTCTAGTTCTCGACTCCCCGACCCCAGGGAAAAGACTTTGTCTATTTATCCTATCCATGTCCCCCATAATTTTATAAACTTCTATAAGGTCACCCCTCAGCCTCCGACGTTCCGGGGAAAACAGCCCCAGCCTGTTCAGCATCTCCCTGTCACTCAGATCCTCTCACCCTGGCAACATCCTTGTAAATCTTTTCTGAACCCTTTCAAGTTTCACAACATCTTTCCGATAGGAAGGAGACCAGAATTGCACGCGATATTCCAATAGTGGCCCACCCAATGTCCTGTACAGTCGCAACATGACCTCCCAACTCCTGTTCTCAATACTCTGACCAATAAAGGAAAGCACACAAACGCCTTCTTCACTATCCTATCTACCTGCAACTCCACTTTCAAGGAGCTATGAACCCGCACTCCAAGGTCTCTTTGTTCAGCAACACTCCCCAGGACCTTAACATTATGTGTATAAGTCCTGCTAAAATTTGCTTTCCCAAAATGCAGCACCTTGCATTTATCTGAATTAAACTCCATCTGCCACTTCTCAGCTCATTGGCCCATCTGGTCCAGATCCTGTTGTAACCTGAGGTCACCCTCTTCACTGTCCACTACACCTCCAACTTTGGTGTCATCTGCAAACTTACTAACTGTACCTCTTATGCTTGCATCCAAATCATTTATGACAAAAAGTAGAGGGCCCAGCACCAATCCTTGTAAAAACTCAATCAAGTTTGTGAGACATGATTTCTCAAGCACACCTATACACTGGTGTGAGTTCATTTACCTTGCATAAGCAATTATGATTGCAGGAGTAACACTGCTTTACCGATATCCCACAATTTGGGGGCACTTATTTCATTAAGGCTGTCTCAATCAGTCTTTGGGTGAGTCCTCGTATACAGAGTACGATGCAACAGCCAGTGGCTACCAATACCCCGGCTACTACTATCAGGGAATTAAGGATGGAAACCATCACCCCCTTCCATTTTCCAAACCATGATTCAAGCCATCCCATGAATTCTCCTGAATTCTAAGCCAGTTCCTCTGCTAAGGTAGTCAATCCTCTTAAGGCCCGAGTGATTGAACCATCAGGCACAGTGTTTTTAGGAATAAAGGTACAACAGCGTCCTCCTAACATCTCACACACACACTCTTTCCGCTAGAATCATATCAAGGGCTATTCTGTTTTCCCATGCTATCCTACTTGTTGCATCAAGCTGTTCTGATATTCCTTTAACCACATCACTTGTATAATTTATAAATCACTGTTGATTATAGAAAGTGTAATTTATCCAATCTATATTTTTATTAATTTTTACCCAACAGAATAGAGCTGGCTCAAAGCCTGCTGCAATCTGGTTATGAGCCTTGAACTCATCAGGTACTCTCCTTGGGACTCCTACAGAGTCAAGATAAATCCTGTCTTCAAAAGAAGTGTCTAACAGTGGTCTCTTACTCCTTCCCTTTTTCCCTACTATCTTTTCCTTCTCAAATGCCAAGGTAAATGGAATTGCCAATTGTACAATTGCACATATTCCTCTCCAGTCCGGAGGGAAGTTGGATCTCCATACTTTGCCTCCACAGTCCCACCATAGATCCGCTCGGGGAACCTTTAGTGCTGAGTAGTTCCCTCCCTTCTCCATTTTGGTAACATTCTTAATCTCTGTACATAATTTTAGCTCCCCCAAATCTCTCGACCGACTTGTACCTCGTCTACGCACACATGACGTGTAATTTCCAACTGCGGCAGAAAATGTGGGGGCGGGGGACTTTTGCATCTTTCTTCTCCAAGGGAGGGAACATCAGAGATAGGGAGGTACAGTTCCTATCATTCCATGCAGTCTCATCCTGATCCAGGGCTATCATATATTTCATGCCCTTCCTGTCTCACTTTCACCCGAGCGGAAAGGGAACCACCTGGGCCACTGGCCTCCCGGAGGCACATGCATAAGCAATTGCTCTTGTTCAGACTTTTTACAGTATACTTTACCCATTCAACCCAGGCATTTGCATCCCCATACCCAGATTCTATTTCGATGGTCTGTTTCAAATCCTTTATCTCTATAATTTTTACTACTTTAGGGTCATCGGGAGGGGTGAAAGGTTGTATGTTATTACCCAGTAGTTCTACCCGTTTTCCCTGTCCTATGCTAATTCGAAAACAACAGCCCAAGAAATCCTTCCCATTTGCTTTCATTTCTATCCCAAATGTTTCATTTAATTGTATCTCATAGGTGCCCCCCCCCTCCCCCCCAGAATAGCTTCGTGCCATGTGTTTTTTTTAATCATTAATTATATTGGGTTACACTTTTTATTGGGACAATCGCAAGCTGGTCGGAAGGGGGCCCGGTGTACTGTGACGAGACTATTATACCAAGTACCATCTCCGAGGCCATCCCCATAGAACTTAAGATGTATCTCAGAGCAGCGGTACTGTCTCTGATTATCTCCATCCCCACACTTTACTGAGCTGCATGCATTACCGTCTATTACTTGTGGATTATTAGACTCAGGAGCTGTTAATAATACATATGAAAATGATATTTGACAAAATCCCAATACTAAGAGGGCTAGCATCATAACTCTAAGCATTCCCAGTATTCTAAACATCATGCTGAAGCACAAAAAGACTTAATATACAATCTTACAGAAATAATCCCGCGCTCGCGTCGCCACTGTATCATCAGTTACTCAAAGTCTCTTCAGTATGAGTTTCAGCGGGTCTTGCGTTGATTCGGCTGTCCAGACTTCTTCCTCAACTGGAGATTCCACTGGCCCTTTGATCCGAGTGTCATGAGTCCAGCCTTTCTCCGCCGTCCTTATTGCCGTTTCGGTGGTCAAAAGAGCCTGGTGCGGACCTTCCCAGTCCGGCTGCAATTTAGTGTGTGTCCATGATTTTACTAAGACCCAATCTCCCGGCCGGAAGAGATGAACGGTGAATTCAAGGGGTGGGGTCTGCGCCAATAAACCCTGTTCCCTGAGGAAAGACAAAGAGGAGGACAATCCCAGGATATACTTCTTTAAGAACAAGTCTTTAGTTTCGGGAATTGGTCATTCTCCACTCGTTCCCAGGTAAGGTAATCCAAATAAGATTTCATAGGGAGATAGTCTCAAATCTTTCCTTGGGGCTGTTCGTACTCGCAAGAGAGCTATAGGTAAACATTTGGTCCAAGGGAGTCTGGTTTCTATTATCAATTTAGAGAGCTGTCATTTGAATGTTTGGTTCATTCTCTCAACCTTTCCTGATGACGGCGGGTGCCATGGAGTATGGAACTCCCAGGAAATTCCCAACCCTTTCGTTACCCTCTGTAACGCTTTCGAGGTTAAATGAGTTCCTTGTTCGGAATATACATTGTTCACTGGCCCATATCGGGGAATTATGTGCTGTAATACTGTTTTAGACACCCCACTCGCAGTGGCATAGCTAGGGGGTATGCTTCAACCGAACCAGATAGATGATCTACTATGACCAGCATATATTTTAATCTTCCAACTCTGGGTACTTCAGTATCATCTACTTGTACATTCTGGACTGGTCTCAATCCTGGGTCTCTTCCTCCCAGGGTCAGTTTTCTCATTACTTTGTTCTTTACCTTTGTGCATATTATACATCCCTCACATATGTGTTTAGCAATTGTATATATTCCTTTACATCCATATTCCCTAAGAACTAAATCACACATTGCTTGTACTCCCCAATGGCTGCCTTGATGTAGGACAGCCATAATCTCTCGCATCATCATTTTGTTTAACGTTTCCCTTCCATCAGGTAACATCCAATGCCCATCTGCTGTTTTTGCAGCCCCTAAATCTCTCAATACTTTTTCTTCGCTTTCTGTAAATATAGGAGCTTCCCGAGGACCTGGGACAGTAGGTATGAGGGAATGGATTACCACTTCTTATGGGCTCAGGGCTGCTTCCCTCGCCACTTCACCGGCTCGTCTATTCCCCCTAACTTCTGCTTCATTTCCTGTCAGATGACTATTACTGCTATTTCTCAGGGGAGTAATAGGGACTCCAAGATCCGTTTAATCAACTCCTCGTGTGCTATTCCCTTCCCTCGGCTATTGATTAGTCATCTTTCCTGCCATATCTTTCCGAAAGTGTGCACAACACCAAATGCATATTTAGAGTCAGTGCATACTGTTTCCTGTTTATTTTCTAATGCCCTAAGGGCTCTTTCCAATGCATAGAGTTCACAGGTCTGAGCTGACCACCCATTTGGCAACCTTCCTGCCTCTACCACACTACCTTTCATCCCGTCTACGACTGCATACCCATTATGTCTTTTCCCTTCAGTCACCCGGGATGATCCATCTGTAAAATGTCGGGCTCCTGCATGAAGCGGAACATCTCTAAGGTCCATGCGGACCTTAGTTTGGTATTCTATAATGTCAAGGCAGTCGTGCTCTGGATTCTGAGGAGATTCTCCTTCCCCTTTCCAAAGAAAGGCAGCTGGATTTAAACAATTGTCCGTGACCAACACTAGATCATTCTTTTCCACTCATATTTCAGAATCTGCGAATCTGTCAACCATTGCCCAGCTTTTTGGTTTGGGATTATTCTCACTTGGTGTGGGGTGCTTACTATTAGGGCTCCCCAAAATGTAAGCTTTCTGTTTTCCTCCACCAACAGTGCAGTGGCAGCCACGGCCTGCACACACTCAGGCCACCCCCAGGATACTGGATCCAATAGCTTCGAAAGATATGCTACTGGCTGTTTCATTCCTCCCCACCTCTGGGTTAATACTCCCAAAGCCGCTCCCTTATCCAGTAGCAAAGAGGTGGAAAGGTTTATCTAGGGAAGGTAAGGCTAACACAGGGGCATGGATAAGATCTCTTTTGAGTTCCTCAACTAGTTCTTTTTCATCATCATCTCAACTTAGACACTTTGGTTCCTCCTCTAATAGTTTGAGATATAATTTCTTAGTCTTTTGAGCATAAGAATCAATCCACAATCTGCAATATCCCATTAGACCCAAAAATTTATGTAACTCCCGTTTAGTCCTAGGCAGTGGCATCCCCACTATTCCCTCTATCCGTTCTGGGCTTATCTTTCGCTTTCCCTCACTAACTAAATGCCCCAAGTATTTCACTTCTCGCTCCACATATTGTAGTTTGTTTTTAGATACTCGCAGTCCCTGCTGACACAGGGAATTCAATAACTTGTTAGTAGTTTCTACTATTCTTCCTCTTCTTTTTCCTGTTACTAAGAGGTTGTCTACATACTGCAACAGAGTAGTTCCCTTGGGGCTGCTAAATTTCTCCAATATTTGTTCTAGCATCTGTCCAAATAAATTCGGGGATTCCGTAAACCCCTGGGGAGCACTCAATTACTGGCTGCAGTTCCTCATTTACCTTCTATGGAAATGGGATATTGTCGCTCATAAACAACGTCCCCTTTCCTTTTTAACTTTATTTCTCGGGAACGGATCTGTATTTTTCCACGATTCCCTTCTCGAGCCAATATAATTGGGTCTATCTCTCTCTCCACATCTTCTGTCAACATTGCCATTTGTACAACTAATTCTTTTTTCTGAGTTCAAATCTCCAGTCCTAAGAGGATAATTAAATCTCTCCCTAGTTAGTTACTTCCTATATCAGGTATATACAAGAGTTCCCCTGTGACTGTATCCTTCGGACCTTCTATCATCATAGGTTTAAATACTGGAACAGTAAATCCTTCCCCTTTTACTCCCGAAACAGTAATTGACCGTGTTGACACTCCTACTTTCTTTAGTTTAAAATTCAGCGATGACCGTGCTACCCCCGGATCTACTAGGAAGACTACCTCTTCCCCACAGGGTCACACCTTCAAGTTTATCAAGAGTTCCTGGTGGCTCCCCGGGGGCAGGAACCCCTGAAACCCCTATTCTTCATCAAAATTCATAAGTGGAATTGCCCTTTCTTCCCTTTGTAGATCAGGACACTCGCGCTTAAAATGCCCTATCATTCTGCAATAATAACATTCTGCCTGTGGAGACTTCCATCTCTGCCCCTGTCACTCGAACCCTCTATCAAATGCTCCCCCTTGTCCTCTCCCTCTCCCTCTTCCTCTCTGACCTACGTGTTGTCACCCACCGCTCCGGTTGCTCAATATTGGTTCCATTATTTTCTTAACTACCTCATCAATCGTAGCTACGATCATTTTTGCCTTCTGTTATTGTGTCTCTTTGCAAACACTTTGTGTGCCTCTCTTAACAATTCATCTAATGGTGTTTCACTCCTCCCTTCTATCTTCTGTATCTTTCTCTGTGTCTGGCCATGCCTTTGTCACAAAATGTACTTTCAAAAGGCCTTGTGCCACTGGGTCCTCAGGGTTCATTCCAGAATATTTCCGCATTGAGTCTCTTAATCTTTGCAAGAAAGCTGAGGGAGTCTCATCTTTCTCCTGTCTAACTTCAAAGGCTTTAGTCAAATTCTGCGACTTCGGAGCTGCCTTTCTTATTCATTTTAGAATCAGGTCTTTCAATCCCCTCATTTCTTTCCTATGCTCCGGGTTTTGATTTTCCCACTGGGTGTCTCTGAGGGGAAACTCCGTCTCTCCCTATCCAGTATCCCCTCCCCAATGGGAAGTTACCTGTCCAATATTTTAATGGCTACTCCTGGTATAAGTCCCCTTTCTTCCCCAGTAAATAGTATATTCAATATAGACATTAACTCAGTCCATGTACACAGACTGGGCCGCAAAAATTGATCAATTTGTTCAGACAACCCCACCGGATCCTTAGTCAGGACCTTCATCTCCTTTTTAAATGTTCTGAACGCCCCAATGGTGAGGGGGCACTTACAAACACAATCTCTTTGTCCCCTATGGGTACCTCCCGAAGGGGATAAGTCTTTACATTCTTCCCCTTTTTTTTGTTTTGTTTTTCCCCCTTCGGCTTTCGTTTAGTTACTCCGGAGGCCTCCTCTACATCTACTTTATCTTCCCTTTCTTTTGTTGAGGATTGATGGTCAGGAACAACAACATCCCCATCCACCGCCCGTTCTTCTCCTCTTGTGGGTCATCCGTTCCCTGTCACTGTCTGTCTGTCTCTTCTCCTCCCCCATTTTCACTTAATCTGATTTTATGGTACGGGGGGAGTGCAAGCAGGCAGAAGGATCCCAGGGACTGGGTGAAACAGAGGGGGAATCCTTTGTCTTTACTACTATCCTTCCCAAATTGCCCTTCCAACAGGACGCATACTCCCCCTCTTCTTGAATAAAAGTTTGTTTTTTATTCACATACAAATCTAAATACTGACATACCCAAACCTCATCCGAATCATACTTTGGCCAGAAGACAGCTTGATGAAGGATTGGTTCTTTGGTCCATACTAAACAACAATATTTAATCATTTTCTTTTTATCTTTTTCCCTTGTGCAAGTGTTACTTGTCCATTCCCTCGACATCCTCCCCACGGAAGGAATGTCGAGGGAAGGAATGTTACCAGGGACTTTTTCTTCCTTTAGTCCGTGACAGTTCGACTTACTCTGCCTACCACCCATTTTTCGGGGCCCTCACCAGTCCCTCAGAGATTAAATACCCCTTTTCCCGGCCACCTAGTTAATACTTAAAAGTCAGTTTTCTGACGTTGGTCTGTGCACAGAGTTGCCTGGCACCTTTTTTTCCATATATTTTATTCACCTCCTTTCACTGTCTGATTCAGATGTCTGTATTGTGGGATTTGTACCAGTTGCCCAAGGGAGCGGACAAAACCGGGACAAGAAACCGCTCCTCAATTGTGAATGGGAGGCATCTTCCCAGTGTCCAGGGCCAGCCACTCCTCCCGGCGATGGAAGAATATCCCGGACGATCCCCCAATTGTGAGAAACTAAGCCCACTCACTTCACTAGTTTCAGTGCGAGACAAGATCTGAAGCAATCAGTATGTTTATTATATGCTTGCAAGCTTGGTGCCTGAAATAGACACGCAGAGTTAAGCAAGCACATAGGATTCACTACTCCAAACCCGGTGACCATTACTATTGTTTCTCTCTTGCGTTATCCGGGCTTGTGCACAACAAAGTACAGGTTTTACTTGGCCTTTTCACCACATCCTGGTTGTGGTCAACTGTTAGTATATCCTCCATCACCTCCATCTAAATCAGCCACTAGTGACATTTCCTCCTTTACCCCAACCATATTGAACTTACGACCTTTTAATTGGGGTTTGTTTTTTGTTTTTGCAGAAATGGGAAACAAATGCTTATAACTACTGCTTGTACAGGCATATCAGGCTTAATCTACATCCTGACAGCACCTTATCTATTTGTCTGTACCATATACCATTGTTTGCAGACACCTTTCATTCTTGTATGCACATTTTAACTAATATGAAAACAATTATATATTTCCGTCATATAGGTTTCATTCTTGTTGACTCAGCTCTTGGTTGAAACAATTACACACTGGTGTGAGTTCATTTACCTTGCATAAGTAATTATGATTGCAGAAGTAACACTACTTCGCCTGTAACCCACAGTTGGTAGTGTCGTGAACAAAGAAGAACAAAGAATAGAGAAAATGTGCAACGCAGGAACAGGCCCTTTGGACTGCCGAGCCTGAGCCGGTCCAAATCAACTACCTAAACATGTCGCCCAATTTCTAAGCATCCATATCCCTCTGCTTCTCACTTCGAACATAGAACATAGAAGAATACAGCGCAGTACAGGCCCTTCGGCCCTCGATGTTGCGCCGATCCAAACCCACCTAACCTACACTAGCCCACTATCCTCCATATGCCTATCCAATGCCCGCTGAAATGCCCATAAAGAGGGAGAGTCCACCACTGCTACTGGCAGGGCATTCCATGAACTCACGACTCGCTGAGTAAAGAATATACCCCTAACATCTGTCCTATACCTACCACCCATTAATTTAAATCTATGCCCCCTTGTAATAGCTGACTCCATACGTGGAAAAAGGTTCTCACGGTCAACCCTATCTAAGCCCCTAATCATCTTGTCAACCTCTATCAAGACACCCCTAAACCTTCTTTTCTCCAATGAAAACAACCCCAAGTGCCTCAGCCTTTCCTCATACGATCTTCCTACCAGACCAGGCAACATCCTGGTAAACCTCTTCTGCACCCTTTCCAGTGCCTCCACATCCTTCCTATAGTATGGCGACCAAAACTGCACACAATACTCCAAATGCGGCCGCACCAGAGTCTTACACATGCATCAGTTCAGGCGCACATGAAATGAATCTACCATGCCTGCCTCTACTACCTCTGCTGGCAACGCATTCCAGCACCTACCACCCGCTGTGTAAAATACGTTCCATGTCTATCTCCTTCAACGTTTCACATCTCTCATTGAACGCGTGACCTCTCAACATTGAATCCCTCATCTTGGGAAAAAGCTTATCTTTATCTCTATCCACCCTGTCTGCACCCTTCATGATATTGTGGACCTCAATTAGGTCCCCTCAATCTCTTTTTTTTTCCAAAGAAAGCAGAAGTAACCTACTCAACCTCTCTTCAGAGCTTGCATCTCCCATACCAGGCAACATCGGCATAAACCTTCTCCGCTTTCTCTCCTAAACGTCCACATAATTTTGGTAAGTTGGCGACCAGAACTGTACAGAGTATTCTCAACGCGGCCGAACCAAATTTTAGGAGGACTTGCCTGTTCTTATACTTAATGCCCTATCCGGTGAAGGCAAGCACGTCATATGCCTTCTTGACCAATTTGTCCATCTGTACAGTCACCTTCAGGGTACAAAGGACCGGAACTTCCAGATCTCTCTTCTCATCAAGTTTACCCAAGGCTCTTCCGTTTACTGTATGCTTGGCTCTTGAATTAGACTTCCCCAAATCATCACTTCACATTTGCTTGGATGGAACTCCATTTGCCACTTCTGCACTCAACTCTTCCGTCTATCTATATTCCCCTTCATTCTTTGACAGTCCCCTATGTTTTCTGGCTACTCCACCAATCTTTGTGTCATCTGCAAATGTAGTGGAGAGATACTGGGCTAGCAACCCTTGGAGATTGGAACATGGCAGCTGTTCATCCCATGCAGCAAGGAACCATGTTTGGATGCTTGTTCCCAGTGAAGTACCATTGTT
Source organism: Chiloscyllium plagiosum (assembly GCF_004010195.1). Lineage (NCBI taxonomy): Eukaryota > Metazoa > Chordata > Chondrichthyes > Orectolobiformes > Hemiscylliidae > Chiloscyllium > Chiloscyllium plagiosum. Next base: position 18,955,068 of record NC_057717.1, read on the forward strand.
TCATGATGTATGTTAATAATTCAAACTTTTTTTTAGGAGTCATGATTTAGAAGTTTACTGACGATACATAGTCGTGTAGTTCACTAGGAGCAATAATGTCTGGGATGGCAGGAATGTATCCATTAGGTCGAAAGGGAAAATGGCGAATGGAATTGAATCCAGACCAATGAGTGGTAGTGAATTTGGGGAGTTGTAACAATAACAGTGAGGATTCTGGGTGGTGTACAGGAACAAAGAGATCTTGGAGTGGACATTCACAGATCCCTGAAGACAGGGACAGGGAGGCTGTTCGAGAGGCTTTTTGGAAATTTTCTATTGTTGACCACAGACTGTGGATGATATTCGATCTTTAGCAACCGCCAGGTTAGGAAACAACTAAAGGAATGAGCACAAGTCTGGTCCATGCAATAACCTACATTTTTAAAAATTGAAAGTTGAAAGATAGAGGCCTGAAGTATAACTCTTTGCCCAACAAACTACTTCACCACTCAATGAATTTACCACTGATTCCTCTCCAGGTCATGCTGGTGTGTGCCTTGGACGGTAATTTACAAATGGTGAAGTTTCAGTGCATCTTCAAACTTGTCCTTATAGTCGGTTCAGTTTTTGAGCTTTGAAGGTTCTGTCAACAAAGCCTGGATGACTTGCTACAGTGAATCTTCGATGTGGCGCACTCTGCTGCAATTGTGCCTCATCAGTTAAGGGAATAAATATTCAGGCGTTGAACAATGTACAGTTAAATGACTGTATTGTGGAGGGTGCCCAGTTCCTTCAGTCGTATTGCAGCGGCACCCACCTCGGCAAATGGAGAGAGTTCTGTTCAACATCTAGATTGTGAGTTGCGGACGATGTCGGCTTCACGGAGACAAGGGTTGAGTTGATAATCAAACAAAGTCGACGGACGGACATGTTTTTGTCGTCAACTGCTTTTATGCGCGATCAGGTTCCATTTCTCCCAAATACTAGCTGTCAGGACGATTACACGGAGGAATTCAGTTACAATGAAGCCATTGAATGTCAATGGAATATGATTAGATTCTCATTTGTCAGAGTTACCATTGCTGCATTTGGTCCTTCTGTGGGTCAATCTGATTCCAATTGCTTTCTGATTTCAAGTTCCAATTCCCGTCTGCGCCTGAAATTTCAACACATTTCATAACCGAAATTTCTCTACCTGTCTTAATAATATGTAAGGACGCTGCAGGGGACAGCAGAGATTTACGAGGATCTTGCCAACTCTGTATAAAATGGACCTTCGTGGAATGATTGCTTAGGCTAGGATTATTCTCCTCGAAACAAAGGAGGTGGAGGGTGCTCTATAATCATATAACACAAATCATAAACGTTCAATATTCGTGGAATCTTGACAGGGTAGATACGGGCAGGTGGTTTGCCCCATGCTGTGAGGAGAGCACCAGAGGACATAATCTCAGAATTAGATATTGCCAATTTAATTCAGAAATGAGGAGTCATCTCTTTGCTCAGGGGCCAAACAATCTGTGCCATTAGTGTTGTTGGGTGTTTTCAAACTGTGCCAGATAGTTAATCAGAAAGATGATGAAAATTTGTCCAGGTAAGGAGAAAGGAGTTAAAGATTATCAGATCAACCATGAGTGCGTTGAATGGTGGAGCTGACTCCATTGGCTGAATGGCAAACTCCCACTTGTTTAACATTTGTCTAACGCCTTATTTTATTCATAAGTTCAGGATTGTGAGGGGATGGGATGATGTGATAGAAAAGATTTATTAAACAGTTCAGACAGACCAGGAAAAAGGTTCATAAACTCAGGAAGAAGAAATGTACTGTGACCTGGGGATAACAAATGACATTGAGCACAGCACAGGTGGCTGTGTACAGAAGCTGTGATTGCTTAAGAACGTTGGTGGACCTTAGACAGTTGGCAAGTCAGTGATCACGCTAGATGATGGATCATTGTATGATTCACACACAGCAGAAATTTGTGAAAGAATGAAAGGTTCGTCTCATTGGAGAGGTTTTCTGCGGTTCCAATTCCGAATGACTGTTCGAAATACTGATCAGATCATTGTGTAAAGTGTTAGATTAAAATATTCATGTACAACCCCACTGGATAAACTTGTGCTCCCGATCACTTGTTAGTTGTTTCTCGTTCTTTCGATGAAAATTCATAGAAAGACAAGATGGAATGTCGGGCAGAAAGAAAAATGCGTTCCTTCTCATTACACACATTTAATCGAAATTTGAATAGAATGACTGCTCTCACTCTTCATTTCGACTTTAATGTGGTGTCGATTATTCGTGAATCTCCCGTGCAGTCAACAGCAAGAACAAGATCCTCGAACCAGAGTATACCAGAGGTACAAAGGAAAACTGCTGGAGCGGTTTGTGAAGTTAGCAACCAGAGTGTGATTCTAACCCATGAATGTGGAGCACAGCAGTATAACAACCCACCAACATAATCGCTCAGTCTCCTCAGCACGATTTGTAGAGGGGTGACTTGTGACCTCATCAGGTTACATGTGGTGAAAGTCATGGAAATTTCCAGAGTGGAATCGAATTCACACCATTGTGTTTCTGCTTTCACCAGAATTATAATTACAACAAATATCAATAAATACCCATGTTCGCAGAATGAATAGCTGTCATTGATACAGTCTGAGTCAGAACTGAGTCAGAGTGAAACATCGAACAATAATTTTCCGTCATATTCACACCTACATATGACTCGTAATTTCTTCAGTCACGTTCTCTCTCACGCGAAGAAGCAGCCATGGAGAGGAATAAAAGGCGATGGCAATGACCTTTCTCATATGGCTGAACCTGAATTGTATTAAATGGAAAGAAACACTGTTTTGTTCGTTTCATTTTAATTTTGCTGCAACCTCATTGTAATAATCGGAACTGAATTAGATTTATCTGATTGGAATGATAAATGTTGTATTCAAATTTGCTCCGACTTTATTTCAGCTTAAAGAAAATACTGCATAGAAAAACAGAGGGTTAAATTGCAGAAGAAAACCCACCAGCTTTGTTGCTCGTTGCTTTGGCAGATTTCACCGAGTATTAAATGGACCAAAAATCATGGTGTTTGTCCTCTCATCTTTAACGCATATGATTAAAGCAGGAAGTTGATCAACAAGCAACTGATCACTTCCTTTACATTATGTAATATCTTCCTTCACAATAAGAAAAAATCCACTCAGTTCCATTTACAATGGTTTAGGTGGAATATTATGCCAAATCTTTCAAAATTCAGTGTTTTTGGAACCGAATCTTATTCAGCTGCACGCGTTCATGAAATGTCTTTACATTTAAAGTCAACCAACTTAGGCATTGTTTCCCCACAACTTCCGACCGACGACACCCCACCTCTGCACCTTTATCTAGCCACATGCTGTCTCTCTCCTTGTGAAATTTATTCCTTGTATGTCACCAAATATGCATTTGCAAATATTTTGAAAAACATTATTGGAGTGACAGCGATTCTGCTCTCATCATTTCTTTGTCCTTCAAAGTTTTTATCAAAGGTTTTGAATGCCTGACGTCGAGATGTTTACTTACTTGAAAGAGGGAATTTTCCACCTATCTACTCTGTCCAAACATTTTATAACCTGAAAAAGCCCCATTAAGTCTTCCTTAATACAGAGATAACTGTTGTAAAATTTCCAAGGCAACAAGTGAATAAAATCTCATCATCAGTAAACCCCGTCAGCATCGTCTCTAATGGCTTTACACCCCAGTAAACACCGTCATTACCCTCTCCGATAGAATCACAGAATCCTACAGTGTCGAAAGAGCATTTCAGTCAATCGAGCCGGTGTCAAAACTCTGAAGAACATCTCACCCAGACCTAGTTCTCCTCCCTATACCCGTATATTACAACAGAAGAAGGGGCAACCGTCTCCCTTACGATTTCAAATAAACCTGTTGGACTATAACCTGGCGTTCTGTGACTTCTGACCTAGTCCCTGTGTAACCCACGGTTAAGTCACTCTTTACATGCTTCATTCAATCCCTGGACACGAGAGGGCAATTTAACTTTGCCAATCAACCTAACCCTCCGACCGAATTGCAGTGCGAATTACTGAGTCAATGTTCGATCATAGTGAGCAAATGCTGTATCATTTTTAATGGCTTTATACCCTGGTAACTCAGCCTCATCAATGGAAATAAACCCAAATTCAAAGTTAAAAATCACACAACACCAGGTTATAGTCCAACAGGTTTAATTGGAGGCACACTAGCTTTCGGAGCGACACTCCTTCATCAGGTGATAGTGGAGGGCTCGATCATAACACAGAATTTATAGCAAAAATTTACAGTGTGATGAAACTGAAATTATACATTGAAAAATTGATTGTCTGTTAAGCCTTTCATCTGTTAGAATACAGTGATCGTTTCACTTCTTTCATGTGTAAATTACAACCCTTTCTTTTTAAGTTGCATTCTCGTGTTAGCTGTTAACAATGATGATAGCTAGACAATACGTTGAAGGTGTTGGCCCCCAAATTCAATGTATCGAAACACTACCCTCTACTTTACAATTTCATTCATGTTTCTGCACTCATATTTAAATGCTTTTACCCTGTTTATTCCTCACCTTCGTGCTTCCAGTAAACACTTCTTTCCGGAACAAGTCTGTCAAATTATTTTCATTCCAACACAGTCACAATCTGCAGCTTGCAGAAGTCATGTGTTTGCACCCTCACTGATACTCTGCCTCCTTGAGAGTTGCAGCCCTTCCCCACATTGATTCAGGCAGCAGTGTCCTTCCTGTGACACTGGAATGGAAGGACAGGTATCAATACTCGCACTTGGGAATTTAGCGACAGTTTTAAAACATTTACATTGTCCACAGCGGAGAATTAAGCCCTGTGACAGGCGGGGACACTAACCATTATACTACCGAGGACAAAAGTGTCAAAGGAGGCCCGTCAAATAAACAACTGCGAAATGAACTGATTCCTATTTCACTATGTTTATCCCAGCCTTATATGTTTTGGCATCACAAATTCACAACTGAATATTTATTTAGGTCATTAGGGTTTCTGCCTTACTGAACAATACAGAAAACGTATTCCAAATTCCAACAAACCGCTGGCTGATAAAGCTTTTTCGCACATCTTCTCAAACGATTCAGCCTTTCTCCTTAAATCTCTGGCCCCTGCTGATCGATCCCTCCATCAATAGTAAACTCATTCAGTCAACCCTGTCCATACCCTAACTCAGTCATGTCTTGACAACATCTCCTTTGCACTGCGACAAACACTCCACTCTGTCCTGTCTTTCTTCCAAACTGAAACTCCTCAGCCCAAACAACATCCTGGTAAATATCTCCTGCACTTTTCTCAGTGTGATCACATTCCTGCTGTAACGTGACTTGCAAAACTGTACACAACACTCTTGCTTGAGCCTAATGAGCATTTGTTTTAAAATTTCTGGATTAGTATGAGGGCGATTCTGGCTGAGCAGAATCTATTACCCATTCCGAATTGCCCAGAAGGCAGTTGAGACTCAACCATATTGTTATGAGTCTGAAGTCACATGTAGGCCAGACCAAGTAAGCACAGCAGATTCCATCCTGAAATGACATCAGTGAAGCAGATTTTTTTTCAACAATTGTCAATGGATATATGGTAGTATTAGATTCTTCCTTGCAGATATTTATTGAATCCAAATTTGACGATCATGGCATGGTGGGATTCAAGATCGAGTACCCAGACTATTACCTCGGTCTCTGGATTATCAGTCCGAGAAAATTACCACAAGACCAACGCAGAAAGCCAAAAAGCTGATATTTTCCGATAAAATGTCTTTTCACCAAAACTGCCCTGGGTATTTTCCATGAGATGGAATTTCCAATTGCCTCTGTCCTACGTCAATAAAAGCTTCTACATGGTGATTGATTTCTCAACCGTAGTATCCAAATGGATCAACTTGTTTGGAGGTCCCGATTGTGGTCTTGTGGCACGTTCACCCAACAACAGTCACCGCAGCAGCAGCGCAGACAGAACAGTATGAATGTGAAAGAGAGTGATAGATTGTGCATTGCCTCAGAGAAATGGGGGGAGGGACGGAAAGGAGGTTTAATGATCGTCGGTAGAAGTGAAATCTTCGGCAACGACTGTGTTTGAATCCTGATATATGAAACGCAGAGATGTGAGAGAGCGGAATTTGTAGGTAAAACAATTAATTACTTAGCATGTGTCACAAAAAAAGACAACGGAGAGAACACTTAGTGCCATGGTTTGATTTCAAATCGAGGTTACTGTGGTCACAATGCAAAATACCGACAACCATGATCACAGTAACCACAGAACAGGATGCTTGCAAGCAGCAATAAGTGTAAAAGCAGAGGAAATATTCGGAAGAACAGCAAATGTATAATATCAGTACTCAGCGAACAGTGACAGATATGTGGGAACTGAGAATGAGCTGAATCTTTCAGTTCGATGTCCTCAGAGGCTGTGGAAATCCCTTGAATGAGAATGTTGAAAACAGAGATTGACAGATTTCGACAAAACATCAAAGACTCGGGGGACAGTGCAGGATATTGTTGAAATGTACGCTTCAATAGCATTTTAGCTTAACATCGGCGACTACACCAGCTTCTTCAAGTTGTAACCAGTGTTGCAGATAATCACACATAATCCCAGTTCACAGCCTCAGAATCAGAGAAACTGCGGCACAGGCGCCCAGATCCAAACAGAACTGGGGATGGGAATGAGTCGCGCTTTTGCACTCTGGCTCCAGTGATGCAACAGGTGAGTGTGCAGTCCTTTTATGATGGTATAGAGACGCAAGAAATTCCTAGGTTGTGTGTGCTCCTGATCAAGGGAATGGTTGTCCTCGTTTATACTCGCATAGCGATCTAAAGTGCATCTTGTTTAGACAGCTGAGTGGCACAAGTGGAGCGTGATGAGCCCTTAACTTTGCTGTGGTGGGTTTAAAAGATGATTTTGCTGTTTGGATCTGTGTTTCCACTGGCGGTGGCAGCTGCATTTGCTTGCATCAGCTCAGTATCAGTTTCTTCCACACAGTCAAGACTTCAACCTGGAAAAGGAGGTGTTGGGGTAATATTTTAAACTTGTCATCCTTGGAGACTGGGACACGAAAACGGTGATGTTTAAGTTCGACGAATAAAACCCGGAATGCAAGCCTGACTCAGACACAGAGATAATAACTTTAACTTCCTGCAATCCCATTCATTCATGTCCCTTATGCAGGGGGATTCTACCATCTTCATCCAGCCCTACCTACGTTAGACTCCAGGAGCAGAAAAATATGAGCTGACCCTTAATTCAAGAATCCCCAACGTGTGGGAAGCAGGCTAGTAGGCCCTTCCAGTCCACACGGAACATCCGAAGCGCATCCCACCAGACCCCGCGGTATTCCCTGTCCCATAAGCTTGCATTTATAATTGTTGATCCCTGTAACTGGCACATATTTGGTTAGAGGGAGAAATGAAAACGCAAACACACAGAGAATGTGCAGACTGCCCACAGAGAGACACCCGAGGCTGGGATCGCACCCGGGTTTGTGGTGTAGCCAGGCAGCAAAGAACAAGGGTTGAAGAATAAATGTTGTCCTGACCAGTCATACTCACACCCTGTGGTTGAATGAGAAAGAATGAAAACACATTCACAACATGGAAAACGGAATTCGTATCTGTGTGGACACAATTTGAAAGGATCGTTCACCCTCGGTAGAAAAAAGGACACCGATATAACAGAGAAAGCAGGGCAATGTGGGAACTGCTGGAAGGGATTCAATTAACCACAGAAATGGAAACTCATTTATTCAGTAACACTGGGGAGAGGCCGGTCACCAGTCCCGTGTATGGTAAGGGATCAATGAGCAAAATAACCTCCGGAGAGTCCAGCAGGATTGCATATCCCATCAGGTGTTCGATTATGCTGTCAATGCTGCTGTTAATCCCAACCAGCTATTTGTTCCATAGCGTCAATCATAGATTCATACAGCATGAAAACAGGTCTGTCAGTCCAACCAATCCATGCTGAACATACTGCCAAACTAATCTTGTCCCATCTCTCTCCTGCTGTACCAGCTGAGTGGTTATAATGCCCTTGTAGTTTTCTTACTGTGTTGCCAATCCAAAAACCCAGGTAATATCTTGGGGACAAAAGGTTCAGGTCCTGGCATGACAGATGGTGGAGTTTGAATTCAATAAGCACCTGGAATTAACGGGTCTCGTGATGACCTGAATCAGTTGTGTGGAAAATCCCATCTGATTTCGGGAAGCGCACTGTCATATTCATCTGCTCTGTCCCACATGAGACTGTAGATGGATAATACCGTGGTACGCTCTTTACTGTCCTCTGGGAAATAACTGATGTCTAGGCATGAATAAATTTATTTTAAAAATTCCACTTTCCCATTCATGTTTGGAATCAATTGTTCACTAAATGTTGCAAACGTACACTCATCCATCACTTCCTCAGCAAGTTAATTGCACACGTAAAACACCTTCCTTAAAAAAAAGCCTCACCTATGGTTAACTCTAACATACCTCTCATAAACTTCCATCAGGTCGCCGCTCAAGCCCCTAAACTGGAGTGAAAACAGTCGCAACGAGGAGAAAGTGAGAACTGCAGTTGAGAGATCAGAATCGAGAGTGTTGTGTTGGGAAAGCACAGCAGGTCAGGCAGCATTTGAGGAGCTTGAGAATCGATGTTTCTGGCAAGAGCCTGATGAACGACACTTGCGTGAAAAGTTGATTCTCATGCTCCTCGCATGCTGCCTTACCCGTTGTGATTTTCCAGCACCCCAATCTCGAATCTTAAAATAGTCTCAGCCTATCCAGCTTTTCATTATAACTCAAACATTTCACACACAGCAACATGCGTGTATACCTTTTATGAAGCTGGTACAGCTGAATAATATCATTCCTACAACTGGGCTACCAGAACTGGACATAATATCCCAGAAGAGGCCTCATCAATGTCCTGAAAAACTTAAACCTAACGTCCCAACTAGTGTACACAAAGGACTAAGTACTGAAGGGAAGTAAGTTAAATGCCTTTGAACCATCCTGTCTGTAGGTGATGCAAACTACAAGGAATTACGCACCTGCATCCCCATCTTCCGTGTTCTCCAACACGACGTAAAGCCCTACTCTTTTTGGTGTACCAAAGTGGAATACCTTCCATTTATCCAGATTGAACTCCATGTTACATTTTTCAGTCCAACGACTCATTGGATTAAGATCCTTTTGAATCTTAGATAATCTTCTTCATTGTCTACAATACTGATGTCGTCTGCAAACCTACGCAGCATGCCTGCTTTGACGTCCACTGCTTTCTCATATAGATCAATGATACATATTTACTTGTAGTGGCCGTCATTTAGCAGTGTGCAGATCATACAACAGTTAATCATGCAATTAACCATGAGGAAGAAAGCTGCAGACTACAGGAAGATATCAAACAATTGGAAATAAAAATGGTGAAAGTAATTCATTCCAGGGAGTGGGTGATAGTGAAGTAAAATCAAACTTCAAACCAACCGTCCTCGCTCCAGTTGTGGCACCCAGCTGTCTCCGCAAGATGCACTGTAGATTGCTATGTCATTATAAACGGAAACAAATTTTCCCTTCTGCCCCGCCTTTGACCAGGAGCACTTCCAACCTCTGAATTGCTTGCGCCTCTAAACCGTCATAGAAATATCATGCATTCTCCGGTTGTGTCACTGGAGCCATTGAGTATCTCTGCGACCATATTCCCATCGAGATTTCAAGTTGGATCTTCGCGACTGCGCCACTCAGTTTCTCTGATTCTGGGGCTGGGAATCGGCGGACTCTGTGGCAGCAGTGGTCACTGACCTCTGTTGGGAGCTGGTGAAGGAGCCGATGTTAAATTACATTGCTATTGCAGCATACATGTCAAGAAAAGCGACACTGTCTCCGGAGTCTTTGATGTTTTGGAGAAATCTATTTGTCTTAGCCTTCAGCATATTAATGATGGAATCACCACAGCCACTTGGGGCACTGAAGTTAAACGGTCAGCCCATTCTGAGTTCCCACATATCTAGCATTGTTCGATAAGCACTGATATTGTGCATTTGGTGCTCTGCCTAACATTTCTTATGATACTGTACTTATTGCTGCTACGTTGCGTGCTCATCTGTGGGGTGCCGTGATTGCATAGTGGTTAGTACTCTGCGTTGTAGTCGCAGTAAACTCGGTTCGCATCCGAGTCACGGTACTAATCGCTTTATTTGTCCCAGTCTTTGGTAAAACACAAAGGAATTAGTTGATTTAACATGGTAATTTTCTCCAAAGTGATGACTTTTTTCCTTCAAGCTCTGCTCACTCACATCTCTGTGTTTCATATGTCAGAATTCAAATCCACCCTTTCTCAGAGATTTCTTCCCTCCTACGATCACTAACCGAACTTTCCATCCCATACCCCCATTTCATTAATTTGGAGATGCCGGTGTTGGACTATGGAGTACAAACTTAAAAATAACCCGACACCAGGTTATGATCTTACAGGTTTAATTGAAGCACTAGCTTTCGGAGCGCTGCTCTTTAATAATGCGTTTGTGGAGTCATTTCCTATTTCATTAAGGCACTGCAGAATCTAACACTGACTCTCAAATTGATACTGTTCACTCTGTGCTGCTGCGGTCACTGTTGCTGGATGAACGTGCCCAACCCCACCATCGGGACCTGCAGACCATTTGATCCATTTGGTTACCAGTGTTGTGAGATCAATACTCACGTAGCAGCTTTTACCGACACGTAGCAGAGAGGTTATTGTAGGGGTGAGGGGTGGGGGGCGGCGGCGGTCAAACTCAGGAAAATGGCACAGGACAGTATCGGGGAAAAGCATCTTCATTGGATAAGATCAGTTTCACTGCTTTTCTGCAATGGCCGAGCGCTATTACCACTGACAACTGGACTGTTTATTCAGACACCACGGACTCGGGTTTGACTCCGACCATGCTAGGTGATAAAATTTGGATTCAATAAATATCTGGAAATACGAATTTAATAACTCCTTTAAATCCATAGCCAATTGTTGAAAAAAACGAAATCATCTGACGTCATTTAAGGAATGAAACTGCCATTCTTACCTGTTCGGGCCTCCATATGACTGCAGGCTCACTACAATATGGTTGAGTCTCAACTACCGCTGTGCAAATAGAGACAGCAATTAATACTGCCGAGCCAGCGACGCCCACATACTGTAACAGAATCGTAAAAAAAAAAGTTCATTCGGCTCTAGCTAGATTACTGTGTGCAGTTCTGCGACTCACAGAAGAGCATGGATGTGATCACACTGAGAATATTGCAGGAGAGATTCACTGGGATATTGTCTTGGCTGAAGAGTTTCAGTTGTGAGGACAGATTGGACAGACTGGGGTTGTTTGTCGCCGAGCTGAGGAGAAATTGGAGAAGACATGACTGAGATGTACAAAATAATGAGGGATATGGATAGGATAGACTGGAAGAAGCGTTTCTTATTGATGGAGGGTTCGAACACTGGGGCCAAGAGATTTCGGGAAAAAGCAGAAAGGGTTGAGTAGATGTGCGGAAAGGGTCAGAGAGGCGGAAACCCTTCTAACCTGAAAAAAATGAGATGTGAATTTGTGATGGCAAAACATATAAGACTATGTACTAAATCATAGAAAACTTGATTCAGGTCGTTAAGCAGTTGTGTTGGACAAGTGTGGCCACAACAGGCTGAAGCGTCTCTTTCGATGTTGCTGTCCTCCACAGTATCGTGGTTAGTGTCCCCTCCTGTCACAGGGCTCAATTCTCCGCTGGGGCATCGTAAAGGTTTTAAACCTGTGGCTCTGTTCCCCAGTGAAGGTTATTCATGCCTGGCCTTGCATTCTTGATTTGATATGTCACAGGAAGGGCAGTGCTGTCTGAATCAGCTGGGGAAGAGAGTGTCAGTGAAAGTGCAAACTCGTAACTTCAGCCAACTGCACATTGTGTTAATGAAAACCATTATATAGAGTTGTTCCTGACTGAGGTGTTTATTTAAAGCAGGGATCTGACGAAGAAAAGAGAGTAAACCCATTCAGATCTGAGTGCAGAAACATTTCCAGCAGCACTAATGATGTTGTACAGCGTAGAACCGCGTTTGGATGCATTGAATTCGGGTTGTTGGGCGCAGCTTGCTTTCAATAGGTGGAGTTACCAGCGTGTAAAGCCATTACACATGATTCAAATAGTGTTCAATGTAATGGTACATTTGCTCAGTGGTTCGCACTGCTGTTAAGTCTGTAGGTTAGATTGATTGGTCATGTTAAATTGCGCCGATGTGTCCAGGGAGCGAATTCAGTCAGTTCAGTGAATTAGCCATGGGTAACGCAGTGATAAGGTCAGCAGTCACACGATGCCAGTTTTTATTCCAGCAGGTTTATTTGAAATCACAAGCCAGAGGCCTGCGGGGATAGAGACGGGAGCTAGATCTGGTTAAGATGCTGTTCAGAGTGTCCCGACAGACTTGATTGTCTGAACTGAACTTTCTGCCTTGGAGGGAATCTGCGATTCTATCAGAGAGGACACTTCCAGCATTTACAGGGCTGCTAAGACATGAGAGATGATGCTGACGGCGTTTAGTGGGGATGGAATTTTATTTATTTGTGTTTTGGAAAGTTTGACACTAAACTAAGTAAAACCGAATGGAAGTTTTCCAGAGTATTTGAGGTTTGGAGAGATAAATAGGTGGTAAATTCACTCTTTCAAGTTCGTATATTTCTGAACGTTAGGCTTTCAAAACCATCGATGTAGGACAAAGAAATGTGGGAGCAGAATTTCTGTCACTCAGAGAGTCCGCTTCCAAAATATTTGGAAAGGCACATTTAGAGACACAAAGGAAGTGAGTTTCACTCGGAGAGAGACAGCCTGTGGCCAGGTAAAAGTGTAAAAGTGGCGTTGGGGGGTAGAAGGTTCGAGGAAACAATGTCTAATTTGGACGACTTCAGATGCAAAGAAGTATCGGAAACGAATGCAGCTGAGGAAGATTCAGCAAAAAAACCTCAGAGTTTTGAAAGATTTCTATTAATATTCCACATGAAGCATTATAAATGGAACCGAGCCGATTTTGTATATATTCAAGGAAAGCTATTCCATAATGAATAGGAAGTGACCCGTCTTTGAGAGATCGATTTTCTGCTTTAATCCCATAAGGGAGGACAATCGCCATGACGTTGGGTTCATTTGATACCCACTGAAATCTGCCAAAGTAACTGAGAATCAAAACTGGCATCTTGTTTTGTAGTTTAACCTTCTGTTTTTCTCAGCAGTATTTTCTTTAAGCTGAAATAAATTCGGAGCAAAATTGAATACAACATTAAACGTTCCAATGGTATAAATCCAATTCACTTCCGATCGTTGCAATGAACAAAGTGAAGTTGCAGCAAAATTAATAAAATAAAACGAACAACACTGCATTTCCGGGAATTTTACACACTTCAGGTTCAACCATATGAGAAAGTCCATCGAGCTAAAACATCACCTTCACTTCTAACTCCATATGTACGTCGTCATGTGAGAGAGAAACTGTCTGAAGAAAGTATGCGTCAAGACTAAATGTGCGTGTGAATGTGACGGGAATTTTATGTTTGCTGGTTCAGTCTGAGACAGTTCCGACTCGGAATGAATCAATGACAGGTATTCCTTCCAAGGACAAGGTCAATTCCTTGCATTTTGCTGGTATTATTATTCCACTGAAAGCAGAAACATAATGGTGTGGATTCGATTCCGCTCAGGGAATTTCTTATCCCCTAGGTGCACCACATGTAATCTTGATGTGGTCACATGTGAGCCCCTTTGCCATGGGCTGAAGTGGCCCGGAAGTGAAGGCGACGGGTTGCTCTTTCATTGTGCATGTGTGGATTTGAATCCTACTCTGGCTGTTACGTCTATCAAACGCAGCTGTGATTTTCCTTTGTGCCTCGCATCTTCAATACACATTGGATGGAGAATCTTGCTCTTGCCCTTCATTGCATCGGAGATTTGAGATAAATGGATTCCTCATCAAAGTTGTAATTAAGCAATTTGTTTCTGTTGTAAGTTAAATTGGGATAATTAAAAAGAGTGCAACGTTTCTTTCCTCCTTTCATTCCATCTTGACTTTTTATGAATTTACAACGAATGAAAGTAAAACAAATAAGGGGAGATCGGGTGCAATATTTTATCCAGTGGGATTGTGAATTTTAATGTCACACTCCACACAAAGTTCTGATCAGTATTTTAAACTGTCAATTGAATTGGAACCGCAGAAAACCTTTCCAATGAAACAAATCATTCATTCTTTCACAACCTTTTGTTGTGTGAATCATACCGCGATCCATCATCCAGCTTGATCACCAAGTTGGCAACAATATAAGATCCACCAATTTTCTTTAGCAAACACAACTTCTTCTCATACCCATCTGTGGTGTGCCCAGTGCCATTTATGTCTCCAAGCCACAGCACATTCCTTGTTCATCAGTTTATGATCCTAGTTCCTGATCTGTCTGATCAGTTTGATAAACCTTTTCTATCACTTCATCCCATCCCCTCAGAATTCTAATCTTATCAATAAAATAAGGCGTTACATCAAATGATATAGGATTGGGAGTCGGCCATTCAGCCCATCGAGTCTGCTCCATCATTCAAAGAACTCATGGCTGATCTGATAATCTTCAACTCCATTCTCCTGCCTAACTATGACAATGCATCATCGACTTTCTGTTTAAATATCTGTCTGGCAGAATTTGAAAATACACAACAAATCAGCCTCAACAAGAGTTTCAGGAAAGAGTTCCACAGAATCACTGGGCCCTGAGCAATGAAATTCCTCCTCATTTCTGAATTAAATAGACAATATCTAATTCTGAGTTCATGTCCTCTGGTGCTCTCCTCAGAGCACGGGGCAAAATACCTGACCGTATTTACCCTGTCAAGATCCCACGAATATTGAAAGTTTATAATTGTTATTATGTGATTATAGAGCTTCATTTTATACAGTGTTGGCTCCATGTTTCTAAATCTCTGCTGTCCCTTATAGCGTCCTTACATATTATGAAGGCAGATGGAGAACTATATGTGAGGTAACGGTTGAAATTTCAAGCACAAACGAGAATTGGAACTTGAAATCAGCTAACGATTGGAATCAGATTGGTCCACACAATGACGAAATAGAGTAATTATAAATCTGACAAATGAGAACCTAATCATATTCCATTGACATTCAATGGCTTTATTGTAACCTAATTCCCCTGTGTGATAGTCTACGGAGCTAGAATTTGGGAAAATCGGATTGAGACCGGCTATATAAACACTTGCACAACAAGAACATGTCCATTGGTAGACAGTTTCTGATTGTAAACTCAACTCATTGCTCCGTGAATCCTACATCGTTTGAAAGATATAATTGAGATGTGGAACAGAACTCTCTCCATTTGCCGAGATGGGTGTGACTTCAACGACACTTAAGGAACTGGACACCATCCACGGCAATGCAGTCACTTGATTGTACCCGATTCAATACCTGAATAGTTAAGGCACAATAGCAGCAGAGTGCACCAACTACACGATGCACTGGAGTAAGTCATCCGAGAATTTTTGACCGAACCTTCAAAGCTGAACAGCTGTACTGACTAACAGGACAAGGTTGGAACATGCAACGAAATGCCACCATTTGCAAGTTCCCCTCCAAGGCCAATAGCAGCCTGCCTTTGAAAGGAATCAATGATAAACTCATTGGGTGGTGAATCAGTCTTGATGGGCAAAGTTGCATACTTCAACCCTCCATCTTTAATCTAAAAACTTAATAAATGTTGATGAATACAGTGACCACACTTGTGCTCAGACCTTTAGCTATTCCCTAAACTGGTGTTTGCTAAAGTTCTACTAGCTGCAACAGTCTGCGGTCAACAACAGAAAAATCCAAAATCCCTCTCAATCAACTTATTCCCCTCAAGATGAAAGTGGTGCTGGAAAAGCACAGCAAGTCCGTCAGCATCTGAGGAAAAATCAACGTTTCGGGCAAAAGCCCTTCATCAGGAATGAGACAGGCAGCCTATGGGGTGGAGAGATAAATGGGAGGTCGTGGGTCTGGGGAGAAGGTCGCTGAGAGTGAAGTAGGTGGATAGAGATGGGGTTGACGGTGATATGTCAGAGAGGAAGGTGGATTGGATAGGTGGGAATGAAAATACACAGGTGGGACAGGTCAGGAGGACGGTGCTGACCTGGAAGGTTAGAACTGGGATAAGATGACGGAGTGGGAATGAGGAAACTGATGAAGTCCACATTGATGCCATGGGGTTCAAGGGTCCAGAGGGAAAAGATGAGGCGTTCTTCCTCCAGGGGTTGGGTAGCGAGGGAGTGGTGATGGACGTGGCTCAGGACCTGCATATCCTCAGGAGAGTAGGAGGCGAAGTTGAAATGTTTGGTCATAGGGCAGTGGAGTTGGTTCTTGCAGGTATCCTGAAGATGTTCTCTGAAGTGCTCTGTCAGAAGATATCCGGTCTCCCCAATTTAGAGGTGACCGCATCTGGAACAGCAGATACAACAAATGACATCTGTGGAAGTATAGGTGAACCTTTTATGGATGTAGAAGGCTCCACTGGAGCCTTGGATAGTTGTGAGTGGTACGATGTGGGTGCAGGTTTTGCAATTCCTGCAGTGGCAGAGAAAGGTGCCGGGAGGGAATGGTGGGTCATTTGAAAGCATGGACGTGACTAGTTCGTCGCGGAGGGAAAGGTCGTTGAGGAAAATGAATGGGTTTGGGGAGGGAAATATATCCCTGGTGGTGGGGTCAATTTAGAGGTAGCGAAAATGTCGATGGATTATGTGATTTTTGCGGAGGTTGGTGGAACGGAAGTTGAGTTTCTTCCTCTGTCCTTGATCTGTCATTATTGTGTTTCGAGATATGGGGTTCATAGATGGACGTGCAGGACATGGATGAAATGCGTTAGAGGGCATCTTCAACCACGTGGGAGGGCAAGTTCCGGACTTTAAAAAGAAGGCCATCTGTTGTGTTCTGTTGTGGAACAGGTCCTCTTGGAACTGATGTGGCAGAGGTGAGGAGTTGAGAACACAGGATAGCATTGGTGTAGGAGGTGCGGTGGGAGGAGTTGAAATCGAGATAGCTGTGGGAGTCAGTGGGTTTTTAAAAAAATATCAGTAACACTGACCTCCAGGGATATTTTTCACTCCCTACCCCTATCCACTTTCCGCAAAGACCATTCGCTCCATGAATACCCAGTCAATTCCACGCCCTCAAATGACCCACGCTCCCCTCCCGGCATCTTCCTCTGCCACCACAAGAATTGTAAAGCCTGCGCCCACACACCCCCACCTCCACCCACAGCCCCAGAGAAGCCTTCCACATCCATCAAAGTTTTACCTGCACATCCACACATGCCATTTATTGCATCCGTTGCTCCTGATGCAGTTTCCTCTACAGTGGGGCCACCGGACACCTTCTCACAGAGCGCTTCAGAGAACGTCTCCAGGACACCGGCAACAATCAACCCCAACGCCCCGTGACAGAACACTTCAACTCACCCCCGCCACTCTCCCGAGGACATGCAGGTCCTGGGCCTCCTCCACCGCCACTCCCTCACCACCCGACGCCTAGAGGAAGAACGTCTCATCTTCTGCCTCATGACAAATCAACCCCATGGAATCAATGTGGATTTCACCAGTTTCCTCAATTCCCCTCACCTCCCACCTTACCCTAGTTCCACCCTTCCAGCTTGGCACCGTCCGACTGACCTGTCCCACCTGTCTATCTTCCTTCCCACCTATCCAGTCCAACCTCTTCTCCGAACTAACACTCTTATCCCCACCTCCATCCACCTATTGCTGTCTCAGATAAATTCTCCCAAACCCCACCCAACCCATTTATCTTCCCAACCTCGAGGCTCCAAGCCTTATTTCTGATGAAGTCCTTTTGCCCAAAACGTAATTTTTTTTGTGCATCTTGGATGCTGCCTGACCTGCTGTGCTTCTTCAGCACCACTCTAATACTGATTCTGATCTCCAGCATCTACAGTACGACTTCCGTCGAACTGATTCCCCTGTCTATTGATCTTCAGCGATCATGAATGTCCACTCCAAGATCTCTTTGTCTGTCTACACCACACAGAATACTCATTGCTATTGTTTCTTCTCCCCAATTTCGTTAACACTCATTGGTCTGAATTCAGTTCAATTCGCCATTTTTCCTTTCCATCTTATTGATACATCCCTGCAGTCTCTGACATTCTTCGTCAGAGTCAACTACACGACCAATTGTTGAATCATCAGCAAACCTCTGAACCATGGCTCCTACAACTAAGTCTAAATCATTTGTCTACATCGCAAAACAATGGAACTCCACTGAAAACACGCATACAAACATGTTCCATTGCTGGTTGGGGTTAACAGCTGCCACAAGAGCAGAATAGAACTCCTGCTGTCATTTGTAAACTTGCTGTTCTCTCTGTCAGTTTTTTCTCCGGAGTGATCACTTCTCACTTCTCACATATGGCTGTGGTGAGTGACCAGTGCGCATTGTGACTGAGCAAGTAAGTTTACACCTCAGCGGGTAATTGAATCCTTTCCTGCAGTCAATCCATGGCCCTGATTTCTTGGCGTCGCGGGTATGCTTTTGCCTATTTAGTTTGATAAACAGTTGAAGTCGAGTCCACACAGACACGATTCCCATTTGCCCCGTTGTCCATGTATTTTTATGCTTCCTTATTCTTCAACGAAAAGTTATTATCATTGGTCTTAAGACAATTAGTTCTTCATTCTTAATTCACCTTTAACTGCGACAGAGGGTATTTATGGGTGAACCACATTGTTGTGGGTCTGGAGTCACATGTTGGCAGGACTTGTTATGGTCGGTAGATTTCCCTTTCGAAGGGACATGAATGAATGAGTTTTCAGTAATAGAAAGTTATTGTCTCTGTTCCTGAGATTGGGTTCATTTTCCAGATTTTATTCATCGAATTTAAATAACAGCAGCTGCCACGTTCCAGTCTCCAACGATTACTTGCCCAATAGATCACCGCTGCACTAACACCTCCCTGCTGCATTTCTCCATTCAAAGAATGGCATTGTCAATTTAGATTATCCCAGATGGAGAGAGAATACTACGCGTTCCTGTGTTGGAATGGAACCAATGGACGCTGGATTGGAGAGTTTACTGGAGCAAGAGACTGATGTGGAGACGATGTGAGCAAAATCAGTTCTTACTGACAAAGTAACAAAATACCGCTTTGTTAAGGAAAATTTCTTCTGCTTTCAATACATCGGCCTCTCACCTAAGGCTTCAGCAAGCTTCCTCTGAGCCAATCCTCAGTGTTGGTTAATGCTGCTGCTGAATATTAATAATATAAAAGAGACCAAGATGCCCTTCCAACTCGCCTTTGACCAGAAGCACTCCCATCCTCAGCATTTCATATTTGTCTATTTAGACAAATTTAGAATAAATAGACAATGTCTTTTCACTGGTGGCGGGGAGTCCAGAACTAGAGGGCATAGATTTAGGTTGAGAAGGGAAAGATATAAAAGAGACCTAAGGAGTAACCTTTTCAAACAGAGGGTGGTGCATGTATGGAATAAGCTGCCAAAGGAAGGGGTGGAGGCTGGTACAATTGCAACATTTAAAGGCATTTGGATGAGTTTAAGAATAGGAAGGGTTTGGAGGGATATCGGCAGTGTGCTGGCAGGTGGGACTAGATTGGGTTGGGATATTTGGTCGGCATGGACGGGTTGGACCAAAGAGTCTGTTTCCATGCTGTACATCTCGATTACTCAAACACCGCACCTTTACCAATCATGTCACTGTTGCCACAGAATAGCTTCACGTGCTCATTTCCGCCCCCACTTCCGGTTTGATAGTAACGGCTGCGCCACAAAGTTTGCCTGATTCTGGTTTGAGGAACTGGTGTAAAATTATTGACTACAGCAATGGGTCCCCCTTTGTGTGGGTAAGTTAGTGAAGCAAAAGTTTTAAAACTCATTGTTATTGAAACATACATTGCACCAATATCTCGCACTATCCCCTGAAACGTTTTGTTTCTCGAAATCCATCAAACTCAGTCTTCAACATGCAGTCCGATGGAACCACCACAGCGTCTGAGGATATCGAATTTAAAATTCAGCCAATTCTGAATTCCCACATGTCTGCTATCCCTCACCTAATATTCCTGTTGTGTATCTGCTACCCTTCCTAACATATCTTCTGTCACTGTAATTATTGTTGTTTTTAAACGCGTGTCTCAGCATGACTCAGTGCTGGTTTCAATGATAAAAAATTCTGCATTGTGGCCGCAGTAAGCTCGTACGAATCCGAGTCACTGCATTTTATTCCTTGTGACTCATGCAGAGAACACACAGAAAGAAATTAGTTGATTTTACATGAAAACATTCTCAGAGATTATGATTACTTTGCCACCAAACCCCTCTCTCTCACACACATCTCTGCGAGTCATATATGAGGATTCAGACTCACCCCTTCTCGGAGTCTTCCCTCCCTCCCGCAATCACATACCTCCTTTAAGTTCCCCCTCCCATTTCCCTTGCAATCACTTTCACATTGACCCCGTTCAGTTAGTGTTGCTGCGCTCACTGTTGCTGGGTAACCATGCCCAAGTCTCACCATCGGGACCTTAAAACAAGTTGATTCATTTCGATACCGCGGTTGTGAGATCAATACTAATGTCGCAGCGTTTACTGAACTGGACCAGCGATTATTGAAACATCAGTCTCTGGAAAAGTGCATAGGGCAGCATTGAGGAAAATAAACTTTATTCAAAAATACACCAGTTTTTTGTCGAATTGCGCATCATTTATTTCACTTGTTAATTCGGCTCAAGCGAGACCAATGTGTGTAGTTATGCAATTTACATTATAGCAGGGATATAATCGAACGGGAAACGATGCAGGGGAGATTTGATAAGATATTGTCTGGGCTGACGAAGTGAGATTGGACAAACTAGAGTTGATTTTCTTAGAGCAGAGGAGATTGAGGGGGGCATGATTAAGATGTAAAACGTACTGAGGGATATGGATATAATAGACTTAAGTACATGTTACACTTTGATGGAGACTTCGATCACGGTTGGCCATCGATTTGCGTCAGAGGCCTGGAAAAACGTTTTCAACCAGTGGGTGGTTGAAATCTGGAATACAGTGTATGCAAGGATCGAAGAGGCAGAAATCCCCATAACTTTCCGAAACATTCGGATGTGAATTTGTAATGCCAAGACATACAAGGCTATGGGTCAAGTTATTTGAAATGGAGTTTGGACAGTTCAGTGATTGTTATTGAGCAATACAGATTCTCCGTTCCAAGGACGGGTTATTAACAACTGTCCTTCCATTCTCGAAGGGACATGTCACAGGAAGAACTTTCTTTCTGAATCAACGTGGGGGAGTACTGCTGCTCTCGGGGAGACAGAGTGACAATGATAGCGCAAACATGTGACTTCTGCAAGCTGTACCTACTGTCAGGGTTGCATTGAAAATCATTAAATACTTTTGCTCTGGAGTGAGCTGTTTATTTATAGCATGTAGCACCGGAAGATATGCATTCTGCCCTTTCCCCACTAGCCCATACCACTGAATACCGGCACAATGCAGGAAACTTCCTCTCTGTACACCATCGTCCAATCCTTCTTGACCTCCTGCACTTCCCCATATGGCACCATTCCACGAAATCCAAGAAAGTGTAATGCTGATCGTTTATGATGTCTCTCCTCATTGTGTAAGTTTCAGTTATTATCTGTCCATCACTCAATTTAGCAAACTGTATTTCCTGCTCACAATGCGGTCTCGTCCAGACTGGGGAGAGAAAAATAGAGCGGGTGACAAACGTGTGTACACCTTCCTTCTGTCTGCAAGCAATACAAGACCCTGAGCTTCTAGGTTCCTGCCACTGCAATATGTGTTCCCGTGCCTCCAATTCAGTTTGGTCTGCTGCAGAGCTCCCGCATAGCACAGCGCGATTTGGAAGAGCGGAACGTCATTTCCTGCTGAGAGACCGTGCAATCTTCAATACCCATAATCGAGTTCAATTATTTTAGACACTGTCCACCTTCTTTCACGTTCCTGCCCCACCGACACGGCGGATCGTTGGCTCGAAAATCTCTCCGCAGATGAACTAGAGCTGCTGGTTTTGTTCCGTTATTTCTGCTTTTCTTTGGATAACTTTATTCTGTTTTGATAGCCAGCCTTCAGGAAGCGTGTGTTTGCACCGGACCGTGGTCAGAGGAGATTTACCAACGTGGTGCCTGAGCTCGACCATTTCCTCTGAAAAGTTAACCGAAAGTGAGGGCTGCAGGTTTTGGAGCTCAGAGTCGAGAGTGTAGTGCTGGAAAGGCACAGGACGTTAGACAGCATCTGAGGAGAAGTGAATCGCTGCTTCTGGCACAAGCCACCGCCATTGCATTACCAGCCGATGCCTGGAGGAAGAACGTCCCATATTCCACCTTCGGACCCTGCAACCACACGGGCCAAATGTGTATTTTAATAGCTTCCTTATTTCACCTCATGATCCCAGTCCAAAGCCTCCAACTAGGCACTGCTGTCTGGACCCGGCCAACAATCCCCCCTCTGAACTACCACCATCTCCCTCACCTTCATCCACCTATCACTTTGCTAGCTACCTGACCACCACTCCCATTCCCCTCCCTCAACGCCGACTCAAAAGTCTCATTCATAATGAAGGGCTTATGCCCAACACATCAATTGTCCTGCTGCTGGGATGCTGCCTGACCTGCTGTGTTTTGAAAGCACTACACTCACGCCACTGCAAATAGGTGAGCTCGACTGGAGCTCTGGATCTGAGAGCGGAGAAAGCTGAGAGAGGAATTGATTGACGTGCACAGAATGGGGATAGATATGCGTGACAGGAATAAACTTCTTATGGGAAGGATTAATAACCAGGGATATAGATGAAACGCTCGAGAGAAAATGTTCAGAATAGGTTAGGAAGAATGTTTACATCCTGAGAGTGTTGTTTGTCTGGAACTCACTATTTGAACGTGTGGTGAAGCTAAGAGTCATTAAAATGCTTCAGGAGTACTTAATCGAACACTTGAGGAGC
>NC_057717.1:18981133-18984089 GCF_004010195.1 Chiloscyllium plagiosum
CATATCCTTCCTAACCGTATTCCACCCCCCAACCCCCGTGTATTTCATCATGTCTTTATATCCCAGTAAATTTCGTCCTGCGTAATGATGCTGGGTCTAATTCAACTCATGAAAACTTACCATTATGCTATGCAATCTCTTTACCGGTACAGGAAAGGTGTGGGCTATTTCAATTACAGGTGAGTCGGTTGGCTGCAGCAACATTGGGTCAAATCGCAGTCACACAGGTGTCTGTTGTTCTCATTTTTATTTCTTCTTTACGTGTGCTTAAGTAACACAGTGAGGAATTAATTAATATGGTAAGGCATACATAAGGGGGCGGGTTCAATCTGAGGTTATGAAAATAGGGAAGTTTTGATTAACATAGACCAGAGATTGCTCAAATCGCGGCACATGAGATTGACAGAGAGCGATGTTGAGCGAATTAGACAGTCTTGCCAAATGCCAGTGTTATGAAGTTTTGGGTGTAATGTACATTTAATGGTGTTGAAATGTCTGGCTAGCACAAGGAGTCCAGAACAAGGTAACATCATAACATTTGGTCGAAACAACTAAGAGCTGTGTTACATGAATACAAAAACAAATGCGAATTCGGCCAATCAGTTTAAATTATGCCCCAATCAAGTTAGAATTTGTTATTTTTACAATGTTAAAACCAATGAAACGATCCGACGTTTTGTGGGACAAATATCGGACATTTTGAACAGTTACCCAGAGCTGCAAAGAACAGTAAAGAGAGCAGCTAAAAGACCAACAGATTTAGGATGTTCGTAAAGTCTCCAAGAGGTGCCTTCCTGGAGAAATAGATAGCATAGAAAAAAAAACATCAGCAGCGACCTGGAGAAAAACATCTACAGAGGAAGATCGAAAAGAGAAGATTCTACAACTAGCTGGTTTGTAAATTTGATTTTGTTTTGTAAATGTTAATGGCGTCGGGGTGAGGGAAGGTATTGTAGACCAGAGGGTTTAGAGAAAGGAGTTGTAAGTAGTTGAAAGTTGATTATTCTCTGTCGCATGTTAAAAATGACAATAAAATTGTTAATGTTAACTTTAAATAGTGATTTTTGGGATAGTTCTTTGCCTGTTGAATTTTAACAGAATACAGCACGGGATGAATCCTTTCTGATTTGCTGGTTTACATTAGCAGAGGGGTTTACTCCGTCACGTAACACCAGTTGCTACGGTTGCCTTGTTGTTTTGCTGATTTGTGCATTTTGCCTCATTAACGATTTTGAAGTTGTCCCCTCTACACAAAACGTCCGTGCTTTTGTACCATTGTACAAAAGGAACAGTGGGTCTCGGCGACAAGGCTCCCTACAATAAAATTCGACGCTGATTCAGTCTAACTATCCTGATATTGACCCATGAAAACAACACTGCCCACTCTCCTCGAGTCTGGAAAACGATCCCAGATAATATTACATACCGCTCTCAAGGGGCTTTTCATTCCATCGCTTTCAATTCCTCACAGAATCCTTATCAACAGAATTTGTCACTGAGTCATTCCTTTGTTTGTGTTCAAATCCTGTGAGCAGAGGGTCACAGTTGGAGCGTGCTGACCGCACAGCCCAGAGGTCAGACCATACTCTGTGAACTATAGTCTGCTGTTCATCCTTTCACTAACAGCAGGTAGATGTATCCCTGCTATGCAAATTTTCACACCTGTTTTCAGAAGCAAGATAAATATTCCCTTTTTGTTGTCACACAGACAACAACAGCACTGGTCGAGACTATCTGCTCGCAGACATCCGTTTTTATCCCATGGGTGTAAAGATGATTGTCTGAAACGCTTTCTTCTGTTCCCTGTATCTCTGGGATGATGTGAGCTGTGAAATCTATTCTCTGACCTTGGGGTAACACTTCTACATACCAGGTGCAGTGTGCCTGAGCGACAAGACTCGCTGCAATAACATCCCATGCTGATTCAGACAGCAGAAGCCTCGATGTGACTTCGAGAAGGACACAGACACAGTTCCCGATGACTGGGAGAGATTCTCTTTTTCCCTGCACTTTTCTATTTGTTTCAGATAGCGTTATTTGCACAAGGTTCCCAAAAGATGATGGGTTCCTGTGCATGCGTGATCTCTCTTTTGGACAGCTTTCCAGAATTTTCATAACTCTCACTCCCTCTAGCCCCCACCCTGATCCCTAAACCCGTGTTTGATATGGAGCTGAAGAGGGCGTTCACGTTTCTCTCCCACGAAACTGATTGCCAATAGAAGATGAGTTCGTCCAGCTGCCAATGGTGCGAGCCCGCTCGCGGGGAAAGTGGCTCGCACAGCTTCCGGGAAACTGGAAGTCAGAATGGCAAGGAACTGCTATTCAATCTCAAAGCTGCCTTCACTCCGAAACAACAGAAAAAGCCTATTTTTAAACAAAGAGACTCACCTGATTTATAGATCACGCACAAGCTGCGGTTCTGGCTCGTTGGTCTTGGGTGTGATGTCGCCTCGGGAGGGTGATGTACGTGTGAGAAGTCACACTTGAGCCCTGGTGTTTTGCATTTAATTCTATTTTTGACTCAGAAGGCAAGATTTCGTTGCGATCAAGGTCAGATCAAGATACCGAAGCTTCAAGACATACACCAGCAACTTCTTGTCGGCCGTTACTAGACTGAGAAATGGATTCCCTAACTTCAAATGATGCTGATCCTGTTCATGTGGATCTTGCCGAGTGCACGTCATGTCTGAATTAACCTGAAAGCATTAATCTGTCCAAAATGTTGTTTTTACTCCCACGGTAATCTGCATGTCCTTGATAAGTGTGATCTGTCTTTACCAATCGCAAACAAATGTTTTCACCGTACTCAGGTACATGTGACAATCAAACAATCAAATAAAGTCAATCAATCGAACCACACAGACATTTCCTTATTGCTCGGTGCCAGCACAGCGAAGGTGGGCTGCATGGCCTCACTTTGCACTGTGACATATTTTCTGATTCTAAATTAAATCAC
>NC_057717.1:18984324-18985715 GCF_004010195.1 Chiloscyllium plagiosum
GGTCTGCTCTGATCTGATTCGCAAAATCATTTGCCAGAGCTGGGAATAAACTGGTGAAGGTGAGATATATTCGTTGTTTAGTGCTCTATACGCATGACGCCCTGCAGTTATTCCCCACGCTGTTTCACACAGCCATGTCCTCCCCGTGAAATGAAAAGACGAGAGTAACAATTGGATCAACTTGTTGGAGACAGCATTATGACACTGACACAGTTCCGCATTATTAGGACACATTCCGCCAATTATGAATAACCACAGAGATATACTTGTGACAGAGAGTTGCCGTGGATTCGGTGGGCTGAACAGCTTCTGTCAGCGAGTAAGTGATGCCACACGTTGATGCTGCCCCTCGTCCTGTCTCTGGAACAGAGTGGCTGATGGTGAAATAATGTCTCATTCTTAACCCTCCCTTCCGCGTTAGACTGTCTGCAGCTCCGCAACTCAGGACCGTGGGGATGACTCTCAGTGACTGAGGATTTCATTCGCATTCTCATCATCTATGACAGCTGGGGCTCAGGTGTTAACTGCTGGCCGATTGCAGCAAAGAAACCGATGTCACTGTTACAAAAGCCTTTCTGCAGGATTGCGGTGTGAAGATGGATTCTGAACTGCAAACAGGCTGCACAAAAATGTCCTCACATCAATTTACTTGAGGATAGAGAATCCGTTGTACATTCTGTCTTTCCCAACAGCTCAACATCTTTATCTGTCTCTCAGATAAATAATATTTACAGAAAGTTCACAATCAAACTTGCTGATTTCCAGCACTTGATTGAACTGGCTCTGCCGATGAGAGCATATCCGTGCTTGCCTCCCCTCACACTGCTTGCAGGTGGAGGGAAATAACTGAATACTCTGCCAATGGAGTCCAAGTGGAAGGGTTAAACAACACTGTCCCGTGAACAAGGAGACGGAATGAGAAGGCGATATTCTTGAAACACTTTAGTGCTTAGAAACCCGAGATCAAAGTATAATGTTGTTGGATCTGAGCGGCTTTCAGCTGGTTTGGTGTTGGAAACGTAAAAATGCCACTTATGCAGGGGCATGATCCTCGCTCAGCAGCTTGTGTTAATACTGGCATGTGAGAAGGTCTTACGTGAAGTCGCCATCGAGCCTTGATCGTTTGATTTTACTTTTGCCCGGTCGTCCTATCAGGTATTTGATAAAAAAAAGTTGAAAATCAGGAAGTTGCCCCCATAGAAATAACGTTGAATTCTGGAGTAAGAAGTGTCATTTTTGTAAGCATGGCACAGTACCACATGTGGTGAAAGCGAAACAATTGTTTCAGGATGCTCACCCACACAATAAATGGGCATGAGCCATAAACTAATCTCACAACTAACAGCAGGGCAATTCCACCATCTTGGTTGTTCGAACAGTTCTGCGTATGA
>NC_057717.1:18985825-18986797 GCF_004010195.1 Chiloscyllium plagiosum
TTTCACATAGCGAGTGGTTAGTGTCTGCAAAGCACTGCCTGAAATTCACAGATGCAGTTTCAAGCGAGTTATTTAAAAACTAATTCGATGTTTATGTTGAAAGTGAAAGTGTGCAGAGTTACAGGAAGAAGTCAAGAGAATGATACCAAAAGAGAAACACATTTATCTCTGTGGAGAGTCAGCACATCTAAGGTGGCTTGTGACACATTTGTGATTCAGAGTGGAATCACAGTTTGAGCAACAGAATGTAAGGAGTTAGACCACGGTGATGCTGGCAAAGCCGGGGGCACATCTACACAACAGAATATTATCCAGCACGGACATGTCGCAGGGAGGATGCCGCTGTCTGAAAATCCTGCAGTGTGTCCTGCGGATCAGAAACAGCACACTTCACTAGTGGGCCTAAAGCAGACCTCTGTACCGTGGCCAAGCAGCCTAAGCCGCGGGATTCGGATTCCTGTTTGAAAGGCGGACTTAGGTTCGAATCCCCCACAGCAGCGTGTTATTGTGCTCTGGTCAAAGCCAAGCTAAAAGCAGCGGTATTGGAGAGTTGAATGTAGTGTTGGCAAGTGCAAACACACTCAAAGGTGTCACTGTCCATGCGGTGGTCGCCTCACACACCGAAAATCGCAGGCTCTACTGCTGTTGTTCCGTTCCACGCGAGTTGAGCTTTCACCGAAACCCAAAAGAGAGTGTTGCTTCATTGCTGTCGTGAAACAAAGTCCTGTGGTGACTCTACGCGTCGTTGTTTTGTGTTCTGGCGAAAGGGAAATGTTTCCAATGAGTTACGATGTTACATGGTCTTAAGTTTCGTTAATTTCTGTTCTGCAGACATTAGAAGTGAAACGTAATCTAATCGAGACTGTCATTGGTGAACTTCAATGCCCATTCTTGTTGTGTTATTTCCTCCTCTTTTTTCAACACTTTCTGGGAAGTAGTGGTGAACTAAGGCTCCAGTATGTTTGAAAGAAT
>NC_057717.1:18987297-18995143 GCF_004010195.1 Chiloscyllium plagiosum
GAACCAAAAGAGGAAAATACATACTTAACCACTTCCTTACTAATCTGCCATTTGCAGAAGTATCTGTCCATGACAATGTTGTTAAGAGTGACCACCGCCTAGTCATTGTGAAGATAAATTCCCACCTTCACATTGAGAATAACATTCATCATTTTGGGTAGCACTATCACGTGCTAAATGGGACAGATTTCAAGCAGATCTAGCAGCTCAAATCTGGATTTCCATAAGGTGCTGTGGGTCAGCAATAGCAGCAGAATTATCCTCCAGCACAACCTCATGGCCTGGCATATTCCCCCTCACAACAATTAGCATCAAACCAGAGGATCAACCTTGGTTCAATGGAGTGTGCAGGAGGGAAGGGGCAGCACCAGGTATACCTGACAACGAGGTGAAGCCACCAACCAGGACAACGTGTGTGCCAAACAGCATCAGCAGTAAGTGATAGACAGAGGTAAGTGATCCCCACAAGCAACGGTTCAGATCTCTGCAGTCCTTTCACTTCTAGTTGAGAATAGTTGTGGACAACTAAACACGTCATTGGAGGAGGAGATTCCACAAGTATCCCCATCCTTAATGATGGAAGAGCCCAGCACTTCAGTGCAAAACATAATGTTCATGCATTCGCAACTATCTTCAGTCAGAAGTGCTGAGTGGATGATCCATCTCGGCCTCCTCTGGTGTTCCACAGCAATTCAGTTACCAGTCATCAGCCAATTTGGATCAGTCCACGCGATATCCAGATTCAGTTGGAGACACGAGATACTCCAAAGGAGACACATGCTGACAACATTCTGGCAATAGTACTGAAAACTTGTGCTGCAGAACTTGTCACTGCCCTAACTAAGTTGTTCCAATATCGTTACAAAAACATGTCCCCGATTACGTGGAAAATTACCCAAATATTCCTATACAGAAATAGCAGAACAAATCCAATCCGGCCAATTACCAACCTGTCAGTAAAGGGATGGAAGGTGTCAGTGCTTTCAAGCAGCATCTACACAGCAATACCCTGGTCAATGAGGCTCAGTTTGGGCTCCACCAGGGCCACTCAGCTCCTGATTTCATTACCTTGGTTCAAACATGGACAAAAGAGCTGAATTCCAGAAGTGCGGTGAGAATGACAGTCTTTTAAAACAAGGCTGTCTTCAACCAAGTGTGGCATCAAGGGGCCTTAGCAAAACTGGAATCAATGGGTATCAGGGGCAAACTCCCCACTGGTTAGAATCATAACTGACACTTGGGAAGATGGTCATGGTTGATAAAGGTCAGTCAACTCAGCTCCAGGACAAGTCTGTAGGAGTCTCTCGAGTAGTGGCCTCGGCCCAAACATCTACAGGGCTGTTTCATCAATGACCTTCCCTCCATTTTAAGGTCTGAAGTGGGGATGTTCTCCAATGATTGCACCATGTTCGGCAACATTTATGGATCCTCAGATACTGAAGCAGGACATGTCCAAATGCGACAAGATCTGGACAGTATACAGGCTGACAAGTGGCAAGTAATATTCAGGCCACACAAATGCCAGACCCTGACCATCACCACTAAAATACAATCTACCAACTGGCCCTTGCAATTCAATGGTGTTACCATCACTGAATCCACAGTGGACTGCAGCGGTTCAACAAAGCAGGTCGCCACCACTTTCTCAAGGGCACCTAGGGACAGGCAATAAATGCTGGCCCAGTCAGTCACAAGCAGAATCAGGGAATAGCATTTTAAAAACAAAAATAACAGAGGAGGGTTGCTAAGTTATCATAGGGATCAGTGCTCAGGCCTCAGCTGTTCACAATACCCATTAAACATTTGGTTGCGGGAATCAAATACAATATATCCCAATCTGCTGACAGCACTAAATGATGTTGAATTGTGAGTGGGTGAGGACGTTTGAAAAAAGCGTCAAGGTGATTACGACAAGTGGAGTGAATGGGCAAATACATTGCAGACGGAGAACAAGGTGGTTAGAGGTGACGCTGTGCCCTTTGGTGGGAACAATAGACTGGAAGCCCATCATTTGAAAAGGGATTGTATGAAACATGTTGATCTACAAAGGGACGCATGCTCCATTTTATTGTTTCCTTCTGCGCAGCCCTCCGAGGCCCCTGCAGCGCAGTCAGTTCTGAACCTGGAAGTCAATACTGGGAATGGCATTGGCACGCTGCCCAGTGTATATAGACCCCCCCCCCCCCCCCACCCCCGCCCCAAGTAGGGAGCTGTAACATTGAAAATGATCTGTATCTCCTTGTACACCAGTCACTGAAATAAATATTGAAGAAAATAAAGCAGTTAGGAAGATAAATGATGTGCTGACCTTCATTTCAGGGGGATTTGAGTCCAGGATAAGAGTGTCTTACTGCAGCTGTACAGGGCCTAAGTGAGACCCCATCTCGAACATTTTGCAGTGTTGTGTGCAGTTTTGGTCTCTGCACCGAACAAAGGACAAACCTGACATTGAGGCAGAGCAGCAAAAGATGACCAGACCGATCTCTAGAATGACAGGCTTCTTGTGGGAGCAGTGTTTGGGGCGACTGGGCCTGTATTCCATTGGGTTTAGGAAAATGGGTGGAGATCTCTGTGAGATGTATAAAACTCTGACAGGGTGAGACAGATTGGAAACAGGGATGATAATTCCCCCGGCTGTAGTGTGGAAAAGAAGGGGCCACAGTATTAGGTACAGACAGGCCATTCTGCATTGAGATGACAATAAATGTCTGCCCTCAGAGACTGGTGAACTTGGGGAATACACTCGAACCATGACATTGAATATAAATACGGATTTAGAGACAGGAAAGGGATAGTGGGAGAGCAGTAGTACGGTGTGGAAATAAAAGGCCAACCATCATTATATTGAATTGGGGAGCAAACCTGTTGGACCAAAGGGACAGCTGCACTTCCTATTTTACCGCTTCCCTCGGTTAATCACATTAACAGATAAATTCATTGTGTGGGATAAGTGCATTGTGGAGATGTTTGAATATGAACGACTTTGAGGAAGGCTCAATGTGTTGTATAGCCTACTTCATTCGTGATGTTTCTGTGCAGTCTGAGGGAAAACTCTGTAAATGCTGTCACAAGCTCTCAGGTGTTAGGAAGGAGGTCTCTGTATTCGACAGGACTGTGTTTTCCGTTCCTTTACCCTTACTGAGGCAGGGGCTGGGTGTCCTGTCCGGGTTTATCCTTTAAGACCTCAGAGCAGTTTGTTACAATAGAGTGTCTTGCTTGGCCAATTCAGAGACCATTGAAAAGTTTATCACATGTCTGTGTGTCTGGAGTTACATTTAGGCCAGACAAGGAAAGCACGGGAGATTCACTTCCTGAAAGTACATTGGGGAAATAAATTGTTGTGTACAATCAACATTGGCT
This sequence comes from Chiloscyllium plagiosum, assembly GCF_004010195.1. NCBI lineage: Eukaryota > Metazoa > Chordata > Chondrichthyes > Orectolobiformes > Hemiscylliidae > Chiloscyllium > Chiloscyllium plagiosum. The sequence continues at coordinate 18,990,658 of NC_057717.1, forward strand.
TCAAGGGCACTATTTCTGACACCAGATTTTGCATCTTAATATCTTGTCATTGTGTATGATTTCCATAGCATTAGCCTGGTCTAGGTTAGTAATCCAGTGACATTTCCACAACAGCACCATCTGCACATGGGGACCTATCGGAAACCACACTGAGCAGGTTATTTCTGTGCTGCTTGACAGCTCTGTCAAAAATATCTCCCACCAATTTGACTGGCGTGATAGGACTGAAGGGGTGGTAAATGGTCAGAATGTACTTATTCTCCTCTTAGGGGACTGGACATAGTTGAGTAATTATCCACATTGCCAGGGAGATGTCAGAGTTGGAGCTGGAATGAAACAGCTTGCCAGGGACACGGCTTGTTGTGCAGCAGAAGTCTTCAATCCTATTGCAAGACTGATGTCAGGGTCCATTGCCTTTGTCATATCTACTGTGTTCAGCTGTTTCTTCATGTCACAAGCAGTAAAGCGAATTGGTTGAAGACTGGCAAAACTGATTCTGTGGCATCATGGTGAGGGTGCGATGGATCATCGATTCCACACTTCTGGCTGAGGATGGTGCAGAAACCACATCCTGGTCTTTTACACTGATGTACAGGACTGTTCAATTATTTAGGATGGGGATATTTTTGGATCCCTTTCCTCCAGTCATTTGTTTAATCGTCCATCACCATTTATAACTCAATGTGGCAGGAGTGCAGAGCTTCGATCACATATGTTGGTCAAGTGTGGTAACTTTAATGCGTTAGCATTAGGTTTAGGTTCACGTGGTTCTGACCCTGACACGTTCACCCACACTCGTCACTGAGCCATATATCGTGTTGATGGTAATGGCAGACTGAGGAGATTATCCCGGGTAAAACGTTACAGGTTGTGGCGAAATTCAGGTCTGCTTCTCCTGCTGCTATGTTCTACAGCACTACATGAATACGCAGTTTTGAGCTGCAATATCTGCAATGCAATTCTGCTGTCTGTCCCTTCGTTCACAACAAGACCCATTCGACCATCAGTCATGTACGTAGTGACCTACTCTGGTTTTCTAATGTGAAAATACTTCCATTTTCATACCCTCATTCTGTTGAGGGTCTCTCCCCGGGTCATGCTTCCAATCTGACACTGCAAAACCAATTAACTGATTTTAATTCAATTGTTTAATTCATCTGAGTAATTTTCCCTTGAGTAATACATCTTCTGTGTTTAATATGAATATCTTTCCCTCTGTTTCTCGCCCTGACCATGATTAAGCGCTCTGTGGTGTCAGTGATGCCAATCTGATGTAGTTTCAGAGCCAATAAATTCTCTGGATTCCCAATAATCTTCACCACTCTGTATGTTTCCTATTTAGGTTTGATACCTTATCACTTATGGCTGCCTTGTCCTCCCATGAGTATGTTTAATCTCCTTTGGGATGAATTTCTGATATCCTCCAAATTTTCCACAGAGATTCCTGCCTTTGCTGCTCCCTGGTCTTTCCTGCTCGACTGCCCTTCCAATCAACTCTGGACAGCTCCTCCCGCATGTCTTTGAAATGACATTGCTCACTTATAATCACATTAAATTGAGAAGAGAGCAATAGATATAAACCGAAAGAATGAGTTTTGAGAGAAGGCACGCGAAGAATAATTGGTAAATTTCTTAACTAGCTACAAGGAGAGAAAGAGAGAGAGAGAATATAGATGAGGAAATGTGAAAAATGAGAAAACTAGATTATTGAAAGAAGTAGATGTACTTTCCTCAATATTTTGGCAATTCCTGTGTGCTGCAGTCCTTTGTATAGTGCATGTACAACAGAGTAATAAGTTCAAATGCTGGGTCTGATGCCAGTACATTTACCTCCAATAATATGACAGACACTAAAATTTGGAAATAACACAGCTGGCCAGTATATTTAATTCCTGGTAGAAAGGGGATTAACTGAAATATGTTGGGACACCAGAAACAAGAATATATTTTTTAAAACACACAACCTAATAAGAATGAGTGATTAGAGTAGAGAATTCCAGAAAGGGAGGGAAAGTTGAGAGAAGGGGAACAAATATATCACTTTAGATGAGCATCAAATAATGTTTTAATGTTTTTTTATAAATTTTATACATCATATGCATCATTTTTCGTTAACTGTGTCCCCGTTGTTCATTTAGAATATTGTGCACATATGGAAAATATTACTTATCTGCACATGCATAGTTTAAACAGTGTATAAAAAACACTTTTCCACCATTGTAATGGTGCTGTTGTGCTTCCAGGATACATGAACACCAACTGGCCATCAAAAGACACGATCCACTATCACTATGTGCATTACATACAGAGAAAGAAGGGCAAAACACTTTGACTGGGGCAACACACACGCATACTAAGACACGCAAGGACCTTCTTAGAGAAATAGTATTCTAACCAGAAGTCCATCAATAAACACATCAATTTAGATCCTATCTACATTCTCTTGTAACAAAAAGAACTAGAAATGACATCACTCACATTAAGAAACCAAGAGCTATAAATAGAGAGGCGGGACATACCACCAGCGCTTCAGCGAGTCAACTTGCAAATATATAAATTGTCATTTTTCATTTATTAATGGAATTTAGGAAATCTCTGCCACTCATGTTTTAACAGATTATGATATGAGGTGAGCTTTTCTGGCTGTGTTGTATTAATGAACAGAGGGATTCGACATTGATGTAATAACAGTTTGGGGCCTTGCCGTGTGGAAGTTGGACAGATTTGGGGTACAAAAGGTCCCAGCAAATATCAGCACATGGCAATTAGAGACCTAAATCTTCAAATAAAACCGGTGGGAAAATTCATTTACTTTTTTTCACTTGTGGTTGGTTAAATTAAAAGGGAGGGAAATGGCTTTTAACATTATTAAAGAGGTTCCCAAATTTGCCAAGGAAGTTTAGAACGACAGAAGAAGGAATATTTTTAGAATTAGCAAATAGGTTGGAATTGGGTTTAACCAGGGAGAAAAGGGAAGCTGAAACTGTAATGGAGTTGGTCAAGCACTTTGGTGTGTCAGAGAAACAGGCAACTGCAGTCGAGTTAGAAAAAACTTAAATTGCAAATATGGCAACTGGAGTTAGAAGATGAAAAAAGGGACGGAAACAGAGAGAGAACAAAGAGAAAGGGAAGGAGAGGAAAAAGAGAGAGAACTTGAAATTCAGAAGTTCGGAATTAGACAAGAAAGTTAATTTAATTGGGTAGAGATGAAGGGAGAACATAGGGATGTATTCTGCTATGTTAGTACATTACCATATTTCGGTGAGAAAAATGTCAAAATCTGTTTTTATTTCATTTGAAACAAAAGGCTCCGCAGATGGCGTGTCCAGTGAACTTGTGGGTAATGCTCCTTCAGACTAAGCTGGTGGGCACAGCTCGTGAGGTATGTGCAGCGCTGTCAGATGAAGGGTCAAGAGATTATGTAGATGTTAAACTGGCTATTTTGAGTGGTTGCGCATTGGTACTAGAAGCATATAGACAGCGGTTCAGAAATATAGAGATGGAACCAGGTCAGACTTATGTTGCGTATGAAAGAGTTAACCAGTCATTTTGATAGATGGGTATAGGCCTTAAAAATGTCGAAGACCTGTGAGGCTCGAAAGAAGATTATTCTGCTGGAGGAGTTTAAAGACTCACTTCCCGAGACGGTAAGAATTCACGTGATGAACAGAAGTTCAACAAGTGAGAAGTGCGGCAGAAATGGCAGGTAAATATGCATTGGTGCATTAGATGAAATTTAGCTTTTGGTAGTATTTTCATCCTGTAAAGGATAGAAATTGGGAGAAGGGGAGATCCGACACGACAAAATAAAGAGTAAAGCACACTGGCAATACCTTTCCACAGGTGAAAAAGAAGCCCAAGGGAGTTGAAAGATGGTGAAAGGCCTCAGGTGTTCTCATTATAAGGGAGTGGATCAAATAAAATTACAATGCTGATTGTTTAAGAAGGGCACTGGGAAAAATTGTTTACCCCAGCTCAGGACAACACTCTCACAGACCTGCAAAGGACCTCTACTGTTCTTCATCCACAGGAGGATCCATAAACTAAACAAACAGTTCTTCCTGGCCATATCGGAAGTTAAAGACAGTAAGTACCAAAAACTTTCATGTACTTACCCCCACACTCCAGATTCCTCAACTGTTCCAGAATCTTCCATCGGCCTCCGAAATCAGTCTGGCGCCATTACACACGCGGCCGCTACATCGCCGGCGGCACAGCTGCCGACGACGACGATGATGACGTCACTTTCGCCCCCACCGACCTCGCAGCCTCCGCGTTCGCCGCCCAAACAACCGCCTCCGCGATCGCCGCCCAGACAACCGCCTCCGCGATCGCCATGAAGACAATCGCCGGCAGATTCGCGACCTCCGCGGCTATGGGGAATAACTCTGCCTCTGCGGTCGTCGCAGCCACTTCCGCCCCCACTGACATCACTGAACTACAGGCCCACAACGCCGCATGTGTCTCCGCCCCCACGCCGATCTCC
>NC_057717.1:18996946-19016585 GCF_004010195.1 Chiloscyllium plagiosum
GAGTTCATCCTTTGTGGTTGGAGGGTTCCTAGCCGGAAGATGAGGCGTTCCTCCAACCGTCGTTTTGTTGTGGTCTGACGATGGAGGAGTCCAAAGACCTGCATATCCTTGGTGGAGTGGGAGGGGGAATTGAAATGTTGAGCTACAGGGTGGTTGGGTTGGTTGGTCCGGGTGTCCCAGAGGTGTTCTCTGAAACGTTCCGCAAGTAGGCGGCCTGTCTCCCCAATATAGAGGAGGCCACATCGGGTGCAGAGGGTGCAATAGATGATGTGTGTGGAGGTGCAGGTGAATCTGTGGCGGATATGGAAGTTTCCTTTGGGGCCTTGGAGGGAGGTGAGGGGGGAGGTGTGGGCGCAAGTCTTGCACCTCCTGCGGTTGCAGGGGAAGGTGCCGGGAGTTCCCTCCCCTCCCCTATCAGCATCCCACGTCAGATCCACAGCCCCCCACCAACCCAACCTCCACTCCTGGCACCTTCCCCTACAACCGCAGGGGGTGCAAGACTTGCGCCCACACCTCCCCCCTCACCTCCCTCCAAGGCCCCAAAGGAAACTTCCATATCCGCCACAGATTCACCTGCACCTCCACACATATCATCTATTGCATCCTCTGCACCCGATGTGGCCTCCTCTATTTTGGGGAGACAGGCCGGCTACTTGCGGAGCGTTTCAGAGAACACCTCTGGGACACCCGGACCAACCAACCCAACCACCCTGTAGCTCAACATTTCAATTCCCCCTCCCACTCCACCAAGGATATGCAGGTCTTTGGACTCCTCCATCGTCAGACCACAACAAAACGACGGTTGGAGGAAGAACGCCTCATCTTCCGGCTAAGAACCCTCCAACCACAAGGGATGAACTCGGATTTCACCAGTTTCCTCATTTCCCCTCCCCCCAGCCTGTCTCAGTCAAATCCATCAAATTCAGCACCGCCTTCCTAACCTGCAATCTTCTTCCCGACCTCTCCGACCCCACCCCAATCTGACCTATCACCCTCACCTTGACCTCTTTCCACCTATCACTTTTCCGACGCCTCTCCCCCAAGTCCCTCCTCCATACCTTTTATCTTAGCCTGATAGGCAAACTTCCCTCATTCCTGAAGAAGGGCTTATACCCGAAACATCGATTCTCCTCTTCCCTGGATGCTGCCTGACCTGCTGCGCTTTTCCAGCAACACATTTCCAGCTCTGATCTCCAGCATCTGCAGACCTCACTATCTCCTCAAAGATTTTCACTGCAGTAAGCTGGGACACACAGTGCTGGGCGTTGAAGGAAAACACTTTGGAAAAAGATGTGTAGAAGAGGTTCAGCCAGTGGCATCAGTGAAACTGGTAAAGGAGACCCCAAGTGGAGCCGATGAGCTGCAGGAGAGTGTACAACCGAGGAAGGGGCTGGATGTGGAGTCAGTGCCTGACCTCTACAAAGAATCTGCCTCTATGGATGAAGTTTACTTAGAAAGAACAGGGGGAGAAGGGCAAGAAGTTATAATTTGGTGAGATATGGAATCTGCTCAGTCTCTAAAAGTTGAGAAGTGGGGCACTGGAAAAGCACAACAGATCAGGTAGCATCTGAAGAGCAGGACAATCGACACATCAGGCATAAACCCATCGTCACGAATGTAGCGGGGGGACAAGGGGGCTGAAAGGTAAATAGGAGGGTAAAGTTGGGCTGGGGGAAGGGTCACTGGGAGGGCGATAGGAAGTTGTAGGTGGGAGTGATAGTGACATGTCGGAGGGGATAGTGGAGTGTATAGGTGGGAAGGAAGATGGACAATTAAGACTGTGCAAGAGGGCGGTGCTAAGTTCAATGGTTGGATCTGTGATGAGATTGGGCGAGGGGAGATTTGGAAATTGGTGAAGTTGATGTTGATGCCTTATAGTTATAGGGGTTCCAGATGTCCTACCACCTATCCACTTCACCCTCCCCTCCAACCGATCACCATCACCCCCCACTGGCATCTACCTATCACCTTCCAATCTACCTACCACCCAGCTCCACCACCCTCCTATTTATTTCTCAACCCCTTCCCCTCCCTTACACCCCACTTTCCTGATGAAGGACTTGTGCCTGAAATGTCAACTCTCCTGCCCCTCGGATGCTGCCTGACCTGCTGTGCTTTTCCAGCCCCACAGTTTTCCGCTCTGATCTCCAGCATCTGCAGTCCTCACTTTCTCTCGGCCTCCAATAGTACGACATGGAAGTATTTTCACTTTTTCTGACATGTTTCTCAAGAGCGCGATAATTTGTGGAATGAGGACAGTAATTAAGCATTCCCTTGTGTAACATCAGGTTGGAGTGCCAAATCAAGATTAGGGAAGTAACAGTGAGAGTGAGTGACAGTGTGTCAGTTCCAGGATTACAGTTTGTTCTTGGGAACGATTTAGCAGGATCCAAGGTGGGAGAGGCACCCCTGTGGTGGAGACGTCAAAGGAAGACTAGTGAATTGGGGAGTTAAAAAAATACCCAGGATATTTTTCAGACTGTGTCGTAACAAGATCCCACTGTCATAAGTTACAGCAGGAAAGGAAAACCAAAGATAAAGACAAACGATCTGATGTTGAGTTAACTGACACCCTATTTGATGTAACTGTGCAGGAAACAAAACCTGAACAGGCAGAGGGTCAGGCAGAGGGGTTTAGTTCCGAAAGGCTAATGGACTTACAACAGATATATTGCAAAATACACGTACACACACTCAGAAAAGGAATCCGAATATATTGTTGAATGTTATTAAGTTAAATATAGAATCTAAAATTAAAATGGAGACCACAACAGGTTAGTGCAGAAGGGAAATGGGCCGAAGTGCACCAGATTGTGTTAGCAGTAATATACAGTGTTATGGGTAGTACATAAACAACTTGTGGGAGGTCACCTAGGTGTATTGAAGACTCAGGCCAAGGTACAGAAGCATTTCTAGTGGCTTGGAATGCACAAGGACGTGGTTAATTTTTGATGTACATATCGTACATACCAAGTGGTAGGTCAGTCACAGGCAGTAATAAAACCAGCAGCTTTGTTGGCAATTCCTGCATTCGAAGAACCTTTCACATGGATTATGGTTAATTGTGTAGCTCCCCTTTCTGAAGTAAAAGTGGAAACCAATATTTGGTGAAGATAATGGATGTGTCTACCAGATTTCCAGAGGCATTTCCATTACGGAGTGTTAAGGCAAAAAGGGAGGTAGACGAGTTGGTAGCTTTTTTTACTCGCTGTGGGCTACACAGAGAGATTCAGTCAGACCAAGGGTCTCATTTTACCGCTCAGCTGTTTTAGGAAGCCATGGACCGAAGTTGGAGATCTCTGACTTGGATTACGTATGTGAGGTGAGGGAGAGATTAGATGGAGTAGGTGAGTTAACTAAACAGCACCTGAAGTGGACACAGTATAGAATGAAGCAGGTGGCAGATAAAAACTCTGAAACTTTGACGATTTCCCGTGGGGATGACGTATTAGTATTGCCAGCAGTGGTAGGAAATCCCTTCAAAGTTTTAGTGTCCCCTTTCAAATTAAAAAGAATGTGTCACTTAAACTATCTGGTAAAGATACTGGATATGACAAAAACGTTATCGAGTATGTCATGTGAATGAATAATGCACAAGCCGCATTTAAGACTCAGGAACAGAGTTTTAGCCAGATGAACAAATTGTGCAGTTTATCTGTATTATATAGTGTCTTTAGCAAGTGATATTAAAGCTTACATGTTACAGTTGGCAGAGCATGTTGAACGATTACAAGAAGCAAACTTGTTAATAAACTTAAAGAAAACAGAATTCGGGAAGGCAGAGGTGACGTTCTTGGGACATTACATTGGCCATGGAAGGTTGACCCCATGGAACACAAAGACGAAGGGCTTTGAGGAATTTCCACGACAATCCTCCAAGAAAGAGGCGCTTCGGTTTTTGGAACTGAGTGGATTCTATCGGAAGTTTGTTCCAAACTTCAGCAGCGTATTGGCACCACTGATGGATTTATTAAAGAAGAAAACAGAATTGTAGTGGACAGAACAATGCCAGGAGACATTTGAGAATTTTAAAGCAGGATTAATCACCGCACCAGTTTTAGCTGCACCAAACATTTTGAAAACCTTTGAAAGTTGTGTTTGATGCTCGGGATACATGGCTCGGAGATGTATCAATACAGAAAGATGATGATGGAATTGAATGGCTAATTGTCTACTTGGCGAAAAAACTCAATATCCACCAGAAAAAAAACATCTCCATTATTGAAAAAGAATGATTGAGTTTCATACTGGACTGACAATATTTTAATGTTTATATGACAAACAAACTGTCGGAGACAATTGTGGACAACAATGTCAAGCCTCTCGCAGTTTTTGGAATATTTAAAGACCAGAATATGAGGGCACGGTGGCACAGTGGTTGTGGGCGGCACGGTGGCACAGTGGTTGTGGGCGGCACGGTGGCACAGTGGTTAGCACTGCTGCCTCACAGCGCCAGAGACCCGGGTTCAATTCCCGCCTCAGGCGACTGACTGTGTGGAGTTTGCACATTCTCCCCGTGTCGGCGTGGATTTCCTCCCACAGTCCAAAGATGTGCAGGGTCAGGTGAATTGGCCATACTAAATTGCCCGTAGTGTTCGGTAAGGAGTAAATGTAGGGGTATGGGTGGGTTTCGCTTCGGCGGGTCGGTGTGGACTTGTTGGGCCGAAGGGCCTGTTTCCACACTGTAATCTAATCTAATCTAATTAATGGTCTCATTAATTAGATTAATTAGATTAATTAGATGATATCATCATCATTGATGTCTCATGTTACCAACTTTAAACTGACAAAATGTACATGGCTCTGGGTCCTAAAAATGTGAAAGCAGATGTGTTATTGCGGATTTAATGGAAATAATGTAGATAAGAATTGACTTATTCCAGTGTTATATATGTGTGCAGAATTAATATGAATGGTATAACTGAGATTAATACTTTTGTATTTCATAATAATGAGATTAAGAATTCGAGAAAAAGATATGAAGCTTTCATTTCATTCCAATGGTTCTTTATTTTCCTGAAGGGTAACGGTGTTATGAAGCCGAAAGCATGTCCGGTCACTTTAAGATAGAACGGGTTTTGCTGAATGGAAAGTACAGCCACAGATGCCAGCTAAAGGTCAGACTGTTCCACATGTCACCATAAGCTAGGAAATGGATACCTGAGTTTTGGTTGCTGTTTTGACAGCATTGAAATACAACCAAAGAGTTTATATAATCTCAGGAAACCAGAAGCCAACGGAATTTGAATATTATTGTTTGGACACCTGGAAAGCAATCAAATTATGAGAATTATTGTATCATGGGGAATATATAAACCCAGCACTTTGAACACAAGAAGGAGAGGTACTGCCATCCAACAGCAGAGTAACTGCTGTAGAGCAGGAGTGCTAACTGGCCATCTCAAACACTCTCTATCAAAGATACATGTTCATTCAAAACCTCCTTGCAGTAAAAAAAAGACAAGACCCAGGGAGATCAGCAGCTGGAAGAGTGAACACAGAGGGGAAGATAGAGACTGTGTGGTCTTGAGATTGTAATGTTTAATATGTGAGTTCTTGGAACAACATATTTTTATACAGTTGGAGTCAGATAGCAAGTAGTTAAGAAAAGAGGAGCTAGTATTTGTGAATTGTTGTTGTTTAGTGTCCCCTATTTATGTTAAGAAACTAATTTGTTATTTTTGTTTAAGTATTGGAATTTAGGAGATCTGTGTCACTCATATATTAACAGATTACGAGGTGAGGGGAGCTATTCTGAGTGTTTGGTTTTAATTAACAGAGTGGTTCGTCTCTATCTTGTAAATGTCCATCCACTCTAACCCCATTTCCCTGCAGTGGGCCCAAATCCTTCTAGTCCTTTCTTATCCGCATATTAATCCAAATGCTTTTGAAATGTTGTTAATGTACCCCCTCAACAACATCTGCTGGCAGCTCATGCACGTACCAGCCGTCTGTGTGAAGAAGAAACCCCTCAGGTCCCATTTATTCATTCCCCTTTAACCTTAGACGAATCCCCTCTCGTCTTTGAAACTCTAAACCAGGGAAAAACATTGAGAGCATTCACCCTATCCATACTCCTTATGATCTAATACAGTTCTATAAGGTCCACCCTCAGTCTCCTACACTCTAAAGAAAAGGTCCTAGCTTGTCCAACCTCTCCCTGTGACTCAGATAATTGGGTTCTGGCAACGCCCTTTTAAATTTCTTCTGCACTCTTTCTAATTTCATAACACCCTCCCTATAACAAGGTGACAAAATTGTGCGCAATACTCCAAGTGCGGCCTTCCCAACGTCCTGGGTTGGAAGGCAATATAATTTTCAACTTCTATATTCACTGTCCTGCCTGATCAAGGCCAGTGTCCCAAAAGCCTTCTTCACTGCCCTGTCGACATGTGACTCCCCTCTCAGAGAACCGTGCACCTGATCACCAAGATCTCTCTGCCCACTCCACCCCTTAAGGCCCTCCCATTCACCATGAAATTTCAACCTTGATTTGAGTTTCAAAAATGCAAGAGCTCACACTTCTATATTAAATTCCATTTGCCATTTCTCGGCCCACTTCCCCACCTGCTGCAATTTCTGATAAACTTCCTCACTGATCACGCTACCACTTATTTTAGTGTCATCTGCAAACTTACTAATAATGCCTTGTACATTCTCAGACAAATAATAGATAACAAACAGCAATGGACCCAGCCTCCAGTCTGATAAGCTTCCTTTCACGAAACACTCTGCTTCCGACCATCAACCCAACTGTGTATCCAATTGGCCATTTCCCACAGCATTCCACGTGATATAACCATCCAAAGCAGCATGTCATGTGGAACGTTATCAGAGGCCTTACTGAAATCCATAGAGACGACGTCTACCGCTCTGCCCTCCTCAACCTTCTTGGTCATTTCATCAAAGAACTCTAACAAATTTGGGAAGCATGATCTCCCACTCACAAGTCAATGCTGACCGGTCCGAATCAAACCCTGTGCAAGTAATGGGTGCAGTCAATGGTATGCTGTCCTTCATTGTAAAATGATTCAAGTTCGTAAGTAATTCCATCTTCCTGTAGTTGCAGAGCCTTGCTGAGCGAGCATTAGGGGTACTCTCTACAGATTTGATCTCCTTTGTAAGGAATAATCTCCTTACCACAGACACGGGTGATGGTTTTATGAGGAGACACAGTGAAGAAGCTGAGTGTTTAATCTGTAGAGCCGTGAGCGACGAAGAAATGGAGACGCTAAACACAAAGAGTGGCAGCGATCACTTATTCCAAAAGAGACATTGACAGGGTGAGAAATTCCATACTTTAACCAAGATTGATTGGTTTGATTTATTGCCATGTATACCTCAGTACAGGGAAACACTTTATTTATGAGCAGTGGAGGCAGACCATAGTAAGCATGGCCAGGCAGATCATAGAGTGGAAATAGGCTTGGACAGAGTAAGGCATACAGGTTACACTGCACAAGACAAGATCAACATGAACAACATCAGCATTATTTGAACTTAGCGAGTCCATTCATCAGTCTAACATGATTTTCCTAATGGTTCATATGCCTAAATTAACTCTCCCCACGTTAGTGTGCAGTCGGCGTGTGAACCCGTACTGAACGCATGTTGCTCATAATCCCCAACAGCAGCCACAATACCTTCCATCTGAAACAGGTAGCCACCCACTTCCGCCCTACATAGAGAACTCCAGGCTGTCTTCTCTGTCTTGAGACTTCACACAAGACATATAGCTTCCCTTCTCAATCATAGAAAACCATGTTAAATTCCCACGTGGTTATCATGACCAATGGAGCCACGAGGAACAACGTGGAACAGTCTGTCTGTGCAGCCTCTGCTCCAGTTGTTCATCACGTTAGAGCATCAAATAGGAGACCGTGAGGACTGCCGATGCTGGAGATTGGAGCAGAGAGTGGATTGCTGGAAAAGCACAGCAGGTCAGGCAGCATCCGAGGAGCAGGAGAATCCACCTTTTGGGCATAAGCGATTCATCAGGAATCAGCATCAATCACCTCATTCCGTCCCTTTCCAAGTTCGTTGAGGGTGAATGTCATTCTCCTGTTCCTGTATAAGTGACTAAAGGGGCTGAATGGCCTCATACTATTGCTGTGGAAGTGACTTAAGGGGCTGAATGACCTCCTCCTGTTCCTGTGTAACTGACTCAAGGGACTGAATGGCTTCTTCCTCGTCCGATTGGACAGGGCCAAGGGCCTGACTGGTTACCCCTAGTTCCTGTTTGAGAGCTTGATGTGCTGTCAAGTGTGACAATGCTGCAGCTTTTAGAGGTTATTTTTGTCCAGGTTTCTTTTCAGAGGGAGATTGAACGATTGTTACCAAGCTGACTAGTTAAGCCCACTGAGTAAACAGCTAGGGAGGCCTTGGGTTTCATTTCATGCAGCCTGAATGGATGTGGCCAGCTCTCACAGATTAGGATCTCTGAGATTTGGTTTCTCAGTAACATCAGAAACTCTTGGGGTCTTCCACAGAGTTGGAATCTTCAGTGAATTTCTCCTGGCTGCTAATCTCTCTGAATTTTCTCTTCATGCAGTTTTTAATTCCTGGATTGGAGGAATATTTGTGACATTCTGTGCCTGAATTTTCCTTTCTGCCACGGGCTGTGTTTATGGGATTTTCCTGTATTGGAACAGTTCATTAGTAATAGTTCCTAGATCTATTAGTATGTTAACTTGTCCGATAGAATTACTTTATTCTATATTCCTCTTTCTTTGGTTTCATTTTATCTTTTGTGTTTAAATAAATGGTGTTGCGCTTCACACCGAGTAGTTTGACCAGTCACATTGCATCTGGAACAGACATTTTGCATTTCCTTTAAAATGAGAAAACTTTAGAGTCCCGGCTACCACCTTCAGATATTTTCGAGGGGCTCTGATATGGTCCATCACATTGGACTCCTTCTCTTCCTGAGTAATAGGCTGGAGGCACTGCCTGGGCTGTCCCTGTTCTTCTCCAACAGTATCAATGGGCTGAATGGCTTCCTCATATTCCTGTGAAACCAGCATGAGGTGCTGAATTAACTCTTATTTTACTGTGGCAATGTGCAGTGTCAGGCAGTGCTGTTACATGAATGTTACACAAGCCTGAATGGTGTCCGGGTCTTGCTGCACATGGGCACAGATCAGTTCAGGAGCTGACGGGGGACAAAATGTTCTGAACATTGTGGAATCTTCAGTGACCATCCCCACTTCTGATCTTTTGGTGGGAAGGGTGAGGGCGGGGAGACATTGATGAAGTCGCTGTAGATGTTTATGAAGAGGAAGCTACCCTGTGGATGTCCCACAGAGGTGACCCAGGACTGAGATGATGAACATCTTCCGTTGTGCCATGTTTGACTCCAAATACTGGAGAGTTTACTCTGAGTCCCATTAAGTCCAGTTTTGTTAAGCTCATTGATACCAATAAAAGTCAACCGCTGCCTTGATATCAGGGCCAGTCAGTTTTATCTGAAGCCTTGAGTCTTTTGTTCATATCAATATGCCATCATAGAGGAGCAGCAAGTGTTTTCTTCAAACAGGTGGGATTGAATGTTAGGATTTCTGTTCTCAAGAGTGTTCGGGGACCCAGATGACTGAAAGTATTTGAAGTGGACGTAGATTGACCTGTCACAGAGTTGAGGGCTATGAAGAATTGGGTATGAAAGAAGATTTGATACCAAGAGCAGATCAGTCATGATCTTAGGGAAGGGCAAGGCAGGCTTGGGGAGTGAACGACCTTCCCCTATTTCTGATGTTCTCTCATTCTGTTATTGGAAAGTTAGTGGGTGTTATTTTCATGAATGTTCTGTTATTAAATGTTGCAATCACGGACACCAGAGGATTTTGTGAGCCATCTCTGGGTGAGGTATGGGGGCCGTATTCACAGTGAATCTGGGTCTACAACATGACCAACAAATGAAGCACAAGTTGCAGAGAGGGGAAGCTCTGTAAAGAGTAATGAAGACTTTCTTTCATACCCAGGCTGGACTTTCCAATTACATTTCCCAAACACTTCAAAGTGTGTGTGACAGTACTCAGGGGCTGAATGGTCTTCTCTGTTTCTGTGCACCAGGTTATAGAAGTAAGTAGCCTCCAACTGCTCCTGTCTAGCAGATTTGAGGGACTGAATGGAACACAGAAACATGGGACTGAGGGACAGAAATGGGTCATTAGAGACTTCGTCCCTTCTCCACCAGACAATAAGATCGTGGCTGATTATGTTGTGGTCTCAGCCCCACTTTCCTGTCTGTATCTCATTATCTGTGATCCACTTCTCTGTAAAATATTTAACACAAGCAGGCTTTCAATCAATGTGAACATAGAGGCACGATAAATTTCCACTGAACAGTATTTCGACTTGAAAGGTCCTTTCAGAATTTTTCGTCATCCTTCTTATAGAATCAGAGAGTCATGCAGAACGGAAACAGACCCTTTAGACCAATCTGTTCACTCTGATCAGATATCAAATCTGATCTCGTCACATTTGCCAGCATTTGGCCAATATCCCTCCTCTTTCAGATACTTTTTAAATGTGTGATTGTTACCACCTTCACCACTTCCTCTGATAGCACTTTCTGTACACACACCACTCTCTGTGTGAAACATTTATCTCTAGATCCCTTCTAAGTTATTCGCTCTCTCGCCTACAACCTGTGCTCTCCTGTTCATGACTTCCCTATCCTGGGAAACACAACGTGGCTGTTCAGAATATCCATGCCCCTGGTGATTTTCTCAAGCTCTATAATGTTACCCCTCAGTCTCTGGCACTCCGGGGGAAACACGTCAACCTAACCAACCTCTCCCTAAATCCTTAAGTCCTGCACCATCTGTGTAAATCTTTTGTGCAGCCAACCGAATTGTATGCAGTATTCTTAAAATGGCCTCACCAGTATCCTATACAGATGCAACATTGCACCCAACTCCTATACTCAATGCTCTGACGGATTAAGCAAATGTGCCAAATGTGTTCTGCGTCACACTGTCTACCTGCGACTCCAATTTCAAGGAACAATGTACCTGCAGCCCTAGGTCCCTTTGTTTCACAACACTCCCCAGGACCTCACATTAAGTGTATAATTTCTGCCCTGATTTGCCTTCCCAAAATGCAAAACCTCGGTATTTATCTAAATTAAACTTCATCTGTCACTCCTTGTCCCTTTGTCACATCTAATTGTGGTCTTGTTGTACTCTGAGATAATCTACCACACCACCTTTCTGATGTCATCTGTAAACTTACCAACTATGGCCTCAATATTCACATCTAAATCCTTTACATAAATGATGAAATGCAGTGAACTCCGTACTGATTCTTACAGCAGACTGCTGGTCACAAGCTTCCAGGCTGAAAAATGTCCCTTTTCCTTCAAGACAACTGTGACTAGCTTCTTCTGTATCCCATGTGACTGATACTTACAAATCTGTGTATCAATCAGAATTAAATACTAGCTATGAAGAGAGGCTGAGTAAGTTAGGTTTATTTTCACTAGAAAAAAGGAGATTGAGGGGGGACCTGATTGAGGTTTATAAAATCATGAAGGGTATAGGCAGGGTGGATAGACATAACTTTTTTCCCGGGGTGAAGGATTCAATAACGGAACGTCGTGCTTTCAAAGTGAGAGGTGAAATGTTTTCGGAGGATACACGCGGTAAGAACTTCACACAGAGAGTGGTGGGCGTCTGGAACGCGTTGCCAGCAGAGGTGGTAGAGGCAGGCAAAGTAGATTCATTTAAGATGCGTCTGGCCAGATGGGGAGTAGAGGCATACAGATGCTTAGGAATTGATTGAGAGACTTAGACAGTACATTTGTATCGACTCAGGCTTGGAGGGCCGAAGGGCCTGTTCCTTGTCTGTATTTTTTTGTTCTTTGTTCTTTAAATGAAGTCCCTTTGGACAATGTCTATCAAACCGCCTTCATCAATCTTCCTTGTCACCTCTTCAAAAACTCAACCAAATTAATGAGACGTGATTTCCCATGCAGAAAGACACGTTGTCTACTCCGATCAACCCTTGCCTTCCCAAATGTATGTAAATGCTATCCCTCAGAATCCCCTCCAACAACTTACCCACCACTGGCATCAGGCTCACCGGTCTATAGTTCTCCGGCTTTTTGGGTCACTGTTACCTTTTCTAGTCCCACACCTCCACTGCTCACAACAAATGTTAAATGTAACCAGGTTGGTGATATGGCCGATCATATCGGTCTCAGACTGGGTCAGGGTCAGTTTTAGGAACAAGTCAGGCTAGTTTCTTTAATCTGCTAAAACAACACGTTTATGATCCAGAGCAATGTTACTCAAACTATGATGGAAAGATGAAAGGGAAACTGTTTGGGTATTGCAAATATATAATCAATATTTCCCTTTCAAAAAACACTGATACACACACACACGCACACACACATAAACAAATCCTCTGCAATTTGAAGTTGAAAGAACTTTGTCCAGATATTATTGTAACTCATGACAAAAGGAAAAATTAACAGATTGTCCTAAATGTGATTCTGCATCTGAAGATATTCTACTCACACAAGCTGCTAGCAATGGAATTTCATTCTGGAACAGTTGGATTTGGCTGAATTCCCTTTGCATTAGGCAGTGAGGCATTCCAATGAATTCGGGTCAGGGATCTCCAAAAAGGTGGCATAGTGGCTCAGTGGTTAGCACTGCTGCCTCACAGCACCAGGAACTTGGGTTTGATTCCAGCCTCGGGCGACGATCTGTGTGGGATTTGCACATTCTCCCCTGTCTGCGTGAGGTTCTAACGGGTGCTCCAGTTTCCTCCACAGCTCAAATTGTGAAGGTTAGGCGGATTGGTTATGCTAAATTGTCCGTAGTGTTCAGGGATTTCGAGGTGAGATGCATTAGTTAGGGGTAAATGTTGGGGAACGGCTCTGGGAAGGTTAGTCTTTGGAAGGTTTGTATGGGCCTGTTGGGCCGAAGGGCCTGTTTCAACTCTGCAGAGATTATGTAAAAATAAGAATGGCAACGATGACTGTAGAAGTTTTTTTTTTTAGCTCGCACACATTGCTGTGATGAGGACTAATGAAGGAGAGAGAGTGCAATAGGCCATTCCTTCTCGGGCAGATTACATTTTCTCCCTCTCTGAGCTGAATCATACAGTAATGTCATCCTCTCCCAAACTGGACCATATGAGGTCTCCTTGTACATTGTCCAAACTATGTCTTCATCACATTCCCTGTTCCATGTAAGTGTATCATTGCTGCAGTCATACACAGAGCCATACCCTTAGCAGAAAATGGTCTTGGTTGATCTGAAATATGTTTACATGGCATTGAGTCATTAAAAAATAAAATGTTTAATTTATTCAGAATATCTGTGTTAAAATGCATGCATTTTTTAAAGAAATACAGAAATTGCTGGAAAACCTCGGCAGGTCTGTCGGCATCCAGATGCCTTTCACATGTTGTAGTTGTGCCAGCTTCCACCACTTTCTCTGGCAGCTCATTCCATAAGTTCACCATCCTCTGTGTGAAAAGGTGCCCTTTAGGCCTCAACAAAACCTTTCCCCTCTCACTTTCAACCAATG
Source organism: Chiloscyllium plagiosum (assembly GCF_004010195.1). Lineage (NCBI taxonomy): Eukaryota > Metazoa > Chordata > Chondrichthyes > Orectolobiformes > Hemiscylliidae > Chiloscyllium > Chiloscyllium plagiosum. The sequence continues at coordinate 19,010,489 of NC_057717.1, forward strand.
CTCTCTAGTTTTGGACGCCCCTAAACAGGGGAAAATACCCTGACTACTCACCCTATCCATGACCATTCTGACTTTATAAACCTTTACTGCTGCGAAATGTGACTCCAATCAATACGAATGGATGTACATTCAATCATCCCGGGCCTAAGTTCTGAACCTCAATGCTGACACCTCTTCCTTCTCCATCAAGTCACAATTCTAAATCAATTTTAATCAGTTTGTCCAGATGTATCATGAGACATTTCTGTGGGCTTTACACCTAGACCTTTGCAGCCGGAAGTAGGGACACTAGCATCACTCAGCAATACCCATAAATCTGTAACAGTATTCTCCTGTGTGTTTGTGATATACCTCTGCAACAGGCAGGACTTGAATCCAGGCCTTCTAGTCCAGATCTAGGAACACTACCACACAAGTTCAGGAATTGGAATCAAATCCAGAGTTCTGGCTCAGAGGCAGGGACACTGCCCACTACAGTACCATACTCAGATTTTGGGTCATATTTTAGTGCCCACTTTCAGCTCTGTGTGGATTTATTATAATCAGGTTACCATTACTGAATTACACAAAACACTTTGTATTATTAAACAAATGCAAGGTATTTGTCTCAACTGTAGGATATTGAGTGTACATGCTATGCCATCGAAATTAACTATGAACGTCTTTAATCGCTTTTATCTGTAGTCTGCAATATCTGGGAAAGAAATCCTGCAGACACACTCTGCCCAATGAAGGGTCTCAAATAGATATTTATTACTGAACACCAGAGTCGAAGGAAGAGCTTAATTTCTAGTCCCAAAACACCGATCACTCTTACCCACCTCTAACGTGCGACTGCCCTCTTCCTAAAACCATGAAATGATACCAAGCCGCTGATTACTGTCCAGCCTCTCCGCCCCACTGACTGTGTCTGCAATCTGTCCCTCCTCCCCTAACCACACAAGTCAACCCAAGCTCAGGGTCTTTGTATAATTCTTTAAAATGTGCATCTCATATTGATAGTGTGGTTAAGAAGGTGTTTAACACACTTGTCTTCATTGGTCAGACCTTTGAGTATCGGAATTGGGATGGCATGTTGTGGTTGTACAGGACATTGGTGAGACCTCTTATGGAATATGTGTCCAGTCTGGTCATCCGGCCCGCTCATTCCATAGGTACACCACACTCTGGGTGAAAAAGCTGCCCCTTAGGTCATTTTAAATGTTTCCACTCTCACCTGCAATCTATGTCCTCTAGGTTTGGACTCCCCTACCCTTAGAAAATAACTTGATTATTCACTTTAATATTATTGATCTTGATATTATTAAGCTGGAGAGGGTTCAGAAGAGATTAACCTGGATGTTTCTGGGAAAGGAGGGAGTGAGCTTTAAGGAGAGGCTGGGTAGGCTCAGACTCTTTTCATTGGAGAGTATGAGGTGAAGGGGTAACTTTACAGAGGATTATAAAATAATGAGGGGTACAGAGAAGCTGAAGGGCTTATGTATTTTCCATCGAGTTGTGGATTCAAAACTGAGAGATATTTTAAGGTGTGCCAAGGAAAAAGATTTACAAAAGTCATGAGAGGTAATTATTTTAGACAGAAGCTGGCATGTGTATGGAATGAACTTCCAGAGGAAGTGGTGAAAGCAGGAACAGTTACAACGTTTAGAGAACTTTTAGATCAGGACATGGATACGACGTCAGTTTGGATGGTGCTGTGAGCATCTGCCCTCTCCCTCCCCCTCTCTGAATGAATCCCTGTTGGTTTTCACCCTCTGCCAATGCCTGTGCAGAGGCGTGTAGAGGCCAGCAGAGGGTGGCATTGCCTCACTTTAAGCACACAGAGACAGCCAGATCTGCCCCACACAGAGACACACAGATATACACACGGGGATGGTGAGGACACGGCGTGAAGCTCATCTGGTAACTTAAATGAAATATAAAGAAATGCGCAATTCGCCACGTAAACTGTTAAAATGTGAGGGACAGATCTGCCAAATTCCAAAGATTAAATAAAAACATCAATTTATTTTTTTTCACTCTGAAAGTGAACATTTTACATTAACTATTCACAACTCTGGGACCCCCCTCTTTCTCTTAACTGCTTATTACCTGATTCCAGCTCTAAAGCAATATATTGTTTCTGGGTCTGCCATCCTCTTGTATCACAGGTGCTTGTAAGCTCTCAGTTCAGATCAGCATTCCCTCTCTTAAAGATACAGTACAAGGTTTCGACTTCATCACATTACACCCCGATTAATATCATTAAGTGGAATCTATCCTGATTTCTTTTGCTCCGTGGTTTGTCAATATTTTATCTACTCTGTCTCATATATGTCAGGATTTTTGTTGCTCATTGACAGCATGTCGACTCTGTCCGTGGGAATATAGCAGTATTTCACTTGCTCACACTCATGTGTGTGGGGCAGGGTTTCAGTTGTTTCATGGGGACTGTGAGGCTGTGACAATCTCAATGTTTGTAGATGGCACCGAACCTGGAAGAACTCTGAAGTCTCTGGAGGACAGTGTGGAACGCTAACAGGACAATCACACGTTGGTATAGTGTTCAGGTTTATGGCAGATGGGGATCAGTGCAGAGCAGTGTGAGGTGATGCACTTTCGTAGGAAAGACAATGAAAGACAGTTTAAAACAGGCTGTGCATTATAAAAAAGCTGCAGGAACAGAGAGCGCTGGGTGTATATGAGCACAGATTGTTGAAGATGTCAGGACAAGTGGGGAGAGCAGTAACTATCACAGATTAGTTTCAGTATCTGAGCTGTTTACATGGGGAGGTGTAGGAGGGAGCCTCCGTGCTCCCTTCCTGGGAGGTGGTGGTGACGATGTGTTGTGAGCCCACCCTCCTGCCCATCGAGACCGTGGGGATTCCATTTGGACCAGCTCGACACAAAAGGGAGATGGCATCAGAGCCACGGCTTCTAAGTTGTGCCGGGGGGAAACGGAGCTTCCAGTGGGTTTAAAGTGCGAGTTGCCCTTCACTGAACATTGCTCCTTACTCGGTCGTTGGGACGTGGATGTTTCAGAATCTCCACACGAGATGTCCTTGTCCTCTCCGGCTCGTACCAGGGTCCTCCCCACATGACAGGGGGAGGGGGTGAGGGAACAGATATCGGGCACTCCACCATACGGCTTGGCCCTCTCTGTCCTATTCCAGGCTGTTTCTCCTGGAATGGGAGTAAGGGAGGGAGAGGGGCAGGGTGGGAGTGGGTGGCCCTGCTGTTAGTACTGGTGTAGTTGGGGGACATGGTCATGGTGAGGTGTACGGAGGGAGTCAGTCCACAGTGTTGTATTCATGCAGTGTTTTTAATATGGGTGGGTAAAGTGGAGGGAGAGACAGAGAGAGACAGAGAGAGACAGAGAGAGAGAGAGAGAGATAGAAGGTGCTGCATGCGGCAGTGAGAGTGGTGGACCATGAGCCTTGTTCGGGGGTCAGTGCTATAACAGATATACCGTGAGTGTGAAGAGCAGAGAGAATACGGTGACCCTTATCTTGACAGAGCGGAGAAGGTTATTGGTACTTGTCCTGTATTGCTGGACATTTCTTCAGACTGCAGATACGCACTGAGCTGGGTGGTGAGCTCAGACCATGCTCGTGGGTCTGGTGGTGTCGCCCCCTATGGGAAGAGAATGGTCCCTCTCTGTACAAGCCCATTCACCAGGCCCTCCGTGCCCCTATCGACAAACCGTGGTGTAATTACCCCTTATCTGTCATGCTCGGGGTAAACTGTGCAGGGCAGCTCCTAACAGACAAAGCTCAACCGTGTGCTCACTGGCCTTATAAAGATGGCGCCAGAGTCATGGATCATGGAATATCCAGGGGCCCCCAGGTGATGGTGAGTACCTCCAGCCATATTGGGTGGGAGAATCGGGCTGGTATTGAATGAGCGGGACACCATGGGGTAGGGTGGGTAGTTAATGAGGTGAGTTCGATAAGATAGCAACAGGAAACTAGCTCGGCCTCGGGTAGATGATCCCTCTGTCACAGTAAATGGAAATGGCACTGAGACAAATTATTGTTAGATTTAGCCCAATGAGTCAAAGACTCTGCTGACCCTACGTCCAGATACAAAGCTGCAGATCAAATACTCATCCAATACTCTCCATCATCAGAACTCCCAACAATATCCTGTTCACCTATCACTCCTGGAAACACTTATGTTACAGCATGCTGTTAAAATGTTTTCATTTCAGCATTCTGAAACCTGGGAACACATCCTGCCATAACACTGTCTCTCAGTCTCCCCCTCTCTGTCTATTACCAATACCCCTCCCATTTGTTCTTGTTTAAACTGATTGCCCCTCCTTCTCTGTCTCTCTGTGGCAGTGATGTTCACACACACAGCACCCCTTGTCAGGGCACAATGGAGAGATGGAGCTGGAAATGGATGTGAGCTGCACATCCTGTCACTTCCAGCATGGGCTGCAAGTTTCCCAACGCTGGACAGGGATCTAATACAGTCTTACAGATCAATGCACTGGGGTGGTGTACACAGTCCTACATGCTGGGAGGGTAACTGCTCCTGGGTTACAAATCAATGCACTGGGGTGGGGTACACAGTCCGACATGCTGGGAGGGTAACTGCTCCTGGTTTATTGATCAACGCACTGGGGTGTTGTCCATTGCCCTACATGCTGGGAGGGTAACTGCTCCTGTGTTACAGATCAATGCACTATGGTGGGGTACATAGTCCAACATGCTGGGAGGGTAACTGCTCCTGGTTTACAGATTAATTCACGGGTGACCACTGCATAGGTCGGACTATCTGGTTGAGGTTTATAGATAATGTCCTGTTGTGGTCTGCACAGCTCCCCGTGTTGGACAAATATCTAATCCGGGTTTATAGATCAATGCACGGGTGTGGTCTGCACTTCTCCCCGTGCTGGACAGATATCTAGCCCGTGTTTATAGATCAATGCCCTGCTGTGGTCTGCACAGCTCCCCGTGTTGGACAGATATCTAGTCCCGGGTTATAGATCAATGCACGGGTGAGGTCTGCACAGCTCCCTGTGCTGGACAGATATCGAGTCCGGGGTTATAGATCAATGCACTGAAATGATCTGCACAGCTACCGGTGTTGTACAGATATTTAGTCCGTGTTTATAGATCAATGCCCTGATCTGATCTGTGCAGTGTTCTACTCTGGACAGATTGCTGGATTGTATTGACCAGTGCAATGAATGAATCTGGACAGATTGCTGCGTTGGACTGAGCAGGACACTGATCTGGTCTGCACTGTGTTCCACGGTGAACAGATATATCCTCTGGGTTGATGGTGTCTGGGCTGGTTCTGTGTGGTGGATTGAGAATGTTGTATATCTAACCATTTCAGCTGATCTGGCAATGCCTTTTGTTCCCATTCCTGTGGTTGGACCCTCCGTCTCTCACCCCATTAATGTTACAGTGTGTCCAGGCACAGTACATCATGTTGGTGGGGTGGGTAGGGGGAAAGGTGAAGGAAGGTCAAGGGGTTCCCCGGAACGCTCTGTTCCAAACATTCTATAACTGACATTCACCGGAACGTTCTGTCCCAAACATTCTATAACTGACATTCCCTGGAACGTTCTGTCCCTGACATTCTATAACTGACATTCCCCGGAACGTTCTGTCCCTGACATTGTTTGTGAATGGCCAGACGTCAGTGAATTGAACAAACGAGAAGATCCCGAGGGAAGAGATCCCGTTCCAGGGAGAAGGAGACATTGTTCCGAAGGCCCCTTAGGCAGTTAAAGGGGTGAATACGTTTTCTCTGCGTTTACATTTCTCCACGACATAGGATCGACCACAATTTAGACCAAAATACAGGAATTCCCAAACTCTGTTTGTCTTCAGGAAATTGGGAGATCCTTCAGGACAGCAACGTTTCCAACCTCCGTATTAGGAACTGGGAAGGAGTGACCTGTGTCTGCTTTTGAATGATCAAGTGTGTGGGAATGTTCTAGAAACCATCTGTCCTTATGGATGTGTCTCTGTGTGTTTGGGCAGGGAGGGTTTCTTGTGGTTTATGTCACATTTTTGTCAGTAATTCCGACCTTCCCATTTGTTATTCCAGCTCCAATTATTTTAATAAATCCCTGAATACAGGGACACATTTGAAAATC